>NC_056730.1:612393389-612635889 GCF_019279795.1 Protopterus annectens | reverse complement strand
AAAATCACCACTGTGGAAGAAAGTGTTTTGTCTATTATGCAGAGGGTTGAATTGAATTCTACACTGTAAAAATCAGTTTTTATCAGTTTGTAAAGCCATACAAAAAAGTGTAAGGTCATAAAATGTATGCCCCCAGTACATATCTGCAAAGTAAAATCACCTCACAGTTACATTAGCAAACAACCCTCAAACTAATGCCAAGTGCCAAATTAACCTTCCAGTTTCAAAAATTGCTTTCCTCTCTGCTTGGCATCATTGCTCTCCACTTAACATTGTGCAAACATGGTTTGTTCAGGTTTGCGTACTACTAGTGAACCTGATAAAATGCATTGTCAGGAAATCACTGTTAACTGTTGCTGTTTTCCCCGGTCAAACATGTCTGAAGATAGAAGGGAAGGTGCCAAATTTAGGGCACAGATGTGGGCTGTTGAGGAGTCCAGAATCTTCACTGGACTTTTTGTAAAGTTCAACAGCCAAATTCTCTTAGATGGAGACTATATGGGCTCCCAGGACAAGTCTGAGGCATTGGATAGTCTGGCCAAGGCTGTCTCCAGTGCAGCTAGCATTCCACACACTGGAAAACAGTGTAGACATCATTTTAATGACCTGAAAAGGTGCAAGTAGGATATACTCAACCAGTGGCTGGATGAGTTCAGGACTGCTGACATCCCACATTTGTGTAAGTATACTGATAAAGAGAATTTATAGTAGATAGAAAGATGCATATAGGCAAGACTTGTATGCATAATGCTTTTCTCTTGTTCTCTTCTGTTTATTACACAGCCAACTAAGAGATTATATCAAATAGAGATAGCCATGCTGAGCTTCTAGAGAGACAGAGGGGAAAAAGTGGTATATATGCAGCACAACATAACTATTATTTTAGCTAAAGTATTGCTATTCTATGCAATAGTAGCAAAATAAGCATGCATATCCTATCTGTAAAAACGAGCATACATGTTTCAGTCTGTAGCACAAGCCAACTGTGGAAGTCAAGTCTAATACTGTAGTCAGACTTTGTCGGTTCAAATACCAAAAGTAACAAATATATAGTAAAATCCTTTAAAAAATATTACATAATTTAATTTCAACAAAAGTGGCACAAATGCCCTGCTGTTAACTTAATATGTATAATTGGACCAAGCATATGTGCAATATATTACTTTGAGCAATCCTTACTTATAGTTTGTAATTGTTAAGAAGTATACTTAAATGTAAAACTAAAGATAAAGTACTTTATTATTTTGATAATGCATTGTATGTTACATATTATTGATCTAATTATATCTTTCTTTTCTCTTTCCACAACACTAATCACTCTTTTTTTTATTTTTCTGTGTGTGGTTGAAATATTTTCATGTCATCCATCTCTGACAAATCACAAAATGTTTTACAGCACAGGGAGGTAGGTCAACCCCCATGGCTCAGCCTACTCCCGCTCCACCCACTGGCTCCTGCACAGACACCCACCACTACTGGAATCCAACCTGGTAGTACAGCCTCCACTGCCCCTGCACTACCTGGGCAGCCCACATCAGGTAGCTGTACCGAGGCAGCTGGTGCTGTCGTACCCTCTGGGAGTACTGGCAGAGATGGGAATTTTATCAACCACCAGGAGTTACCAGGCTTGGTGTGTAGGTACATGCACAGCACCATTGGTGCACACCTACTCAAGATGGAGAGGATCCTCTCTTTCATGGTCCATATGAGAAGATGACAAGCACTCTAACAGGCAGTGGAATAAGGGAAGAGTGATGACAGTCCAGCTGGTGAGGACTAGATTCTCACTGTCCCCATGTTTGATGGGCATGGACATCTGTTATCCCCTCCCTAACCCCAATCA
Organism: Protopterus annectens; assembly: GCF_019279795.1. NCBI lineage: Eukaryota > Metazoa > Chordata > Ceratodontiformes > Protopteridae > Protopterus > Protopterus annectens. Next base: position 612,634,046 of record NC_056730.1, on the reverse strand, counting down.
TGGTGTCCCCCAACCTGTTGTGTCCCTCACCCCCCCTCTGGCTTGTCTTCTTTGTCTGGTTTGTTTACATCTGCTTCCTCAATTACCCTTCTTAACTGATCCATAAATATCTGTGTCCCTTACCCAACATTCCTCTCTTACTGAAGTAAATAAAAAATAGGCACCTGTCCCACAATAAAATTATCATCTCATACATAGCTGTTCCTTTCACACACGTCTTCCCAACACACTTGAGTTGGTCCAATTACTTATACGATATGATTTTTATTGTTGTCACCCTTCTTTCTTGAGGTGACAGTCCAAATTCAGCTAATATTCTGTACATATTTTCATTTTACACTGTTGAAAAAGTGGATAGCTATTGTTCTTTCCTACCTCATTCCCACACATTCCTATATTGCTTTCACTTTGTTCTTCCCCTTTCTTGCTCCACCCCCATTTCACCACTTTCCTATTTACTCTATTTTAACACCTCTAATCTGGTCAAAAAAGTGAGTCACACAATGCACACATAATTGTCCTCTGTGTTTACACAGAGTTTGTCATCATGCACCAATCCGAGCAACAGTAAACAGTTCTTCCATGGTGCAATTATCTCCATGCAATGCTGCTTAAACATCCTGTGCTAGAGTAGCACACAGTGAATGTGAAATAAAAAATTATGTCATTGTATTATAAATACATATTTAAAACTATTAGATACACCTGGATTTTAACCCTGCATCATCTGGTCTCAAAATGAAATCATTCAATGAGTTTACACCTGCTGCCCAAATTTTATCAGTGAAGCAGAGGCTCACATTTGCTCAACACTTAACTACATGCAAACGGGGCAGAATAAATCTTTATCTCACATATGCAAACACTTTGCCATCAATCACACAAACCAGTTGCTCGGTGGTACAATATGGAAAGTGCACAATGGCATGTATTACTTATCTTTACTGTCCATGTCATCTTCATCTCATGAAAAGTACAAACAAAGGGAAGGCATTTTTTAAGGAAAGAGCACATAATTACACTGTAGCCATTTGATACCTGCACCCATGCACTTGAAAGTTGGTCTCTGAGTATTTATTTACAAATCTAACAACTACACTACAGAAATAAATAAAACATGCTTTGCTATAAACCATGGAGATATTTATACTGGCATACACATTCACATGTTCCAGTACTTGTAGTAATGTAGACAGCTGTTTGCATATAGTTTGCAAAGCTCTCTTTTTAAGGTATACCTGCACAATGGAAACACAACAGCAAATGCTATACTTTGCACACTCGTCAATATGGTAACATGCAGATCTTTAATATATTAACAGTTGTACATGGCTAGCTATCCATTTCAGATGGGCCTCCCAACATCTTCTCTCAAGCATCCAATGATGATGTCGTCCAGAATAAATTATCCCGCAGCCTTGTAAAAGTAAGACTTTTGCCATGGTGTTTGTGTTAAGTACTTAGTTCTGTAGTCTGTGTCCTTAGTTAGGTAGGGGATATAATCTCACTTTAGTCAACTGCTGTTTGTGTCTGTCTAGTCAGAAAACCATAACTGTGTTTCTTGCAGTTATCACTACAACTCCATTCAGTACCAATATTTTGACAGTTGTACATGCATACACATAAATTTCATTCATGCCTCACAACATCTTCTGCCAAACATCCAGTGATAATGTTATCCACTATAAATGTTCCTGCAGCCCTATATAAGTAAGACTTGTGCTGTGATGCTTGTGTTAAGTATTGAGCTCTCTAGTGTGAGGTTGGGAAAGGGTTCTGTTCTCACTACAATCAAATGGTGTGTGTATTTGTTCAGTTGGTTGATTTTAAGGAGAGCATTTTACACCAGCATGTGGGACACTGCTATGAACATATTCTCCAAAAAAGATACTCTTGATGTCATCATTTATAAAGCATTGTCCAACACTTTACAAGTAAAACTTGTGCTGTAGCACTTGTGTTAAATGCTTAAGTCTATAGGTGGTAAACCTAGAAAGGTATAGATTCTGTTCTCACAGCATTCAACTGGTGTGTGTGTGTGTGTGTGTGTGTGTGTGTGTGTGTGTGTGTGTGTGTGTGTGTGTGTGTGTGTGTGTGTGTGTTCACTTGGTTGACATTAAGGAGAGCATTTTACACCAGCATGTGGTTTACTGCTATTGGCGTCTTCCTCTCACCAGACTCTGCTGATGTCATCAGCTATATCTGTCTCTTAAGCATGTTCTGTTAATGTCAGAGGCTACTTTAAGATCCCTAAAGTGTGTGGATTTTGTGCCATTAGATTTGTGGATGTGCAGCATTTCCATCAGACCAAGGTCAGAGACTGCCCTGTAGGCCAGGCACAAGTCATCTCACAGCAGCCTAAACAATACAGAGTACAGTGACAGGGCTTTCGGTATATATTCACAGTGACATCAAAGTTCAAAACACAGGAAATATTTAAAATAACATTAAATGATAGGCTCAGACAAATAAAGAGAAACAATATCTAAACTAAGCTTCACTATATTCCTGACTGACTCTAAGATCAAGTGTAGTATCTAAGAGAATTATACTATTCCCTAATAACTTACTTAATAGAGCAAAGCAGATGATGTGGTGAATGCTTCTTGTTGTTGTCAGGCCCATGACAGAATACAGAATGCCCAGTCTCACTAAGAGACTTCTCAAAATAATATCTAAAATATTATTTCTGAGATAGCTTGCAGAATTACACCAACCAGGGTCATCTGACTTCTAGTCCCCATGCAAAACCCCCATTGCTGGAAGCTGGCAGGACTTAGCACCTACCTGTCAAAATGCACAGACAAGGGCTTTTGCTCAAATCTTTGGCAGGTGCTGGACATCATAAAGCAATTGCATACCTCCATACTTCCAGGTTAGTAATTAGTTTACCCCAAAGACAATACAGAAAGCTTCCTGGTACAGACTGTGTGTCTTTGGCTGCAATGAAAGCTGTGAGGTAGCATCTTTATGGCCTTGCCCTTAAAGTGCTTTAATTTCAGATTTTTTTTTTAAGTTTGCTGGACTGAGGTTAACCATCCAGTTTCCTCTGTTAAAACATGTACAAGTAAACATTTACAATAGTGCATGGACATTTCTGTTCGCTCCAGTAGGCCACACTATGGATACATTTCAAACACAGTCATTTTACAGATACCTTTTCAATGCAAACATCTGTACAAATCAATTTGATATACACATGACATACAGTTCTAATGCATTTGCTACACCAGCATCTTGCATAATATACAGTTGTAATACATTTATAATACAAGTGTCTTGTATAAATCAGTTTGATAGTCACACAGATGATATATAATTATTTACAAAATTCCAGCTAGCTGTGCTGGCAGTACTTCATTTCATCACAACCAGTATCAGATTTTTCAGAAAAAAAAGAACTTTACTTTAGATTATTTTCTTCAGGCTATATATTATTTATGTAAGTGTTTCTGAAGAGGGTGTACTGTAGATTTTACACAGTGAAAAATGTACAAAGTATCAATGTACCTGCTCTCAAGTAAGAAATATTACAGAAATTAAAATACAGTGCCGGGAATAGAGAGAGGAACCAATGGGAAAGATTAACATTTTACAAGCAATATTGTACTAGCCAATATATTTGACACTTATTTCTGAACAACAGTGTTAGTTAAGGCTTCTGGTTAATGGTGACCCCATAGCTCATTTGCATCATCATGGATTTTCTTTCTATGGTCAGTAAATGTGTAACATGGGCTCTTGTTATCATTTTTTCATTATAAATTTGGGGGAAGTCAGGATTTACTGGCTCTTCTTCTCTCCAGAGGGTGAGCTCTTTTTTGTTGGATTAAGGCCTCCATTGGAGGCAGGGGTGTTAACCTTAGTAGAAGAGGTAATCTGGGTGGAGTGCAAGTAAACTGTCTACAAGGGGAATGGGCATGTAGATGCATATCTACATAAAACACAACATGGCAATTGCATATCCTGTTTGGTGATGAATTATTGTGTAGGTGACTAAAAGAAGAAAGCTCTTTCTGCCAGCTGGATGGCACTATATTAGCATGTCCACCATTGTTATAGGCACTGAATATGGGCACGAAGATATTGCAGATGACAGACAGAATAAGCAAGACAAATATAAATTAAATTAAAATAAATTAAAATAAATGCATATGAACTCAAGTAAGGCTGCAGTGATTCAAAAAATGTATCACTGCTTCATCATCGCAAAAGTCTACCAATAAAAGGAAGCTGAATATAGATCTATCCTTGTTGCCTGACTTGTCAAGCTGTTGAACCTGGAATAGTTAGTGACAGTTTGGAAGGTTACAATCTCTCTAAAGGGAAACACAATAGTGCACATATCCTACCAGACAGAGGCTATTGTTTGCCACCATAGCAGACTCCCATACAAACTCTACCCATAAACTATTTGTTTGCTGATACAGGCAGGCCCTTCTGGGTTAAAGGAACACTGCTCACTACCCATAAACTGCCTGCTATGCATTACCACTGGTCATGTGCCATGTTCTGTGCTTTCTCTCTTCTGGAAGGAACTCCTCAACCAAAATTAGTTGCTGCAGTTACCACTAGCAATTTATCCATGCGTGTGTGTGTGTGGCGGGGGGGGGGTCAGGGGGCATTTAGAGAGATAGATAGGCAGCAAGACAGATAGACAGATAAAAGCTGCCTACACATGTATATATACACAGAAAGCAAGTTTATTTTATTTTTTTTATTTTGTTTATTTTATTTTTTTACTTTGTTTATCAGGGTAGCTCACTGTATACAACTGCCCATTTGCAGATACTCCCTGGGTGAAATATTTGACAAAGAAAAAAAGTGGGACAGAGAGGCATATCAAAAGCATGACAGAAAGCAACAATATAAATAAAGAAAGTTTGATAGATACACACATACACATACACACATACACACACACACACACACACACACACACACATATATATATATATATATATATATATATATATATCTATGTTACTTGATCGAAATCTCAAAATCTTGATCAAGCAAAATCGAAACCCATTAAAACAAAAATGCACTAGATCAAAAGTGCACTTTGACAAAAACCGGTTCTCCAAACTGGAAAAAAAACAAAACAAAACTGCTTTAAAAAATATTTTGCAGGGGGGTAAGCCCTCTGTACCCCCCATGTGGGGGGCTGCGCCCCCAGACCTACCCTACTTAAATATACTAACTCCTAGATCGCACTACAGTGAGGAAAAGGATATATTTCCTTATCCCCACTGTAATGCACTTCAGAGAACCAGGTTTTGTGAAAGTGCACTTTCAATTTAGTGCACTTTCGTTTAAAAGGGTTTGATCTTCTGGTTGTCAAGAAAGTGAGTTTTCGGCAATCAGAAGTAGACCCATATAGATATATATGTATATATATATATATATATATATATATACATATATGTATATATATATATATATATATATATATATATATATATATATATATGTGTGTGTGTGTGTGTGTGTGTGTGTGTGTGTGTACTGAAATTTACTGAAAAACCCAAATATTGACTATCACTGAGCTGACCACAAAATGTCGACTTTACAAACATAGACATGCTACTTCTTATGCTCTGAGTAAAAATCTCAGCACATGCAAAACATAGTTACAAAAATGTTCAAATAAATATTTTTGGCAATGTATACATCTGTAGTATACATCTGTCTCTATTGGCTTTTGCTACTGAAGAATATTTTATTGGAATTAGATTGCCTTAACTGCGCTCCTAACCAAATAAATAAAAATCTCTGTGTATTTTCTGTTTGACATAGACTTGCTGAGCTGCCAGACATCTATTGATGAAGTTTATTTCTGTCATTTAATTGAATAAAGTGTCTCATTGCTATAATCAGAACAGATGTAGTACCGGTAGCGTTTGATACAATAATATCATATTTAATACCAATCATAGTTAAGTATAAAAGACAAGGCATTCGGAAGCTGCCTAGCAAAAGGTGAAATTCTAACTATAGTACGCTGTTAGGTAACATGCAAGAAAAAGGCAACATTTTGATAAATCATATAGGAATACAAGCAGATTTTTAAATTCTAATGAGCATATTGTTATTATTTAACTTTTTTTAATTAAATCAGCCAATTTTTATTTATAAAATAAAAATGATGCAACACAATCTGAGCTATATATCATTCAGGAAATAGCATGGCTGCATCGTAAGTGATTAGTGCACTATAGATACTGCAACAATATGCAGGTTAGAGTCACCGCTGTCTACTTAAAATGTTATTGGTATTTATCAGCATTCTGCAAATGAGTTTACATAAACATAAACATTATAATTCTCTTTTTCTCTAGTTCCCTAATCAAATGTTGATAAAGCATGTAAATCTCATGTGCAAAAATGTCTCTAATTTCATACTTCTTGCAAGGCAAGTCATGAGCTCATCTTTTTGATACAGTCTCTCACTCTCGCTTCTCACACACACACACACACACAGACACACACACACACAGAGACACACACACACACACACACACACACACACACACACACACACACACACACACACACACACGCACACACGCATACAAACACCACCCCACAACACGCACACACACATACAAACACCACCCCACAACACACGCACACACACTTTCTTCCTTTCTGTCTTACTTCTGCTCAGTCAAGCATGCATGACAAAAAAACAAAATGCATATATAGCCCTTCACCAATTTAAAGTAAAAAAATCTGGCAATTTAGTACATAGATTTAAGCCAGTGAGTTACCACAGATATTCACCTTATAGGTTGGGGTTTAATTCCTCTGATCTCTATCTGTATACTGCAAGATGCCTCACTAACCCTGTCATCCCTAATAAAAGGTATTTGTGTAAAAGGGGCTTACCAACTAACGTATAAGTAAAAAGAATCAATGATAATTTCATCAGTCTCAATGAATGCCTGGTAAAAGCACTAAGTAAACTGCATCCTTCTAGGAACTCCATTTACTCTCCACTATATACAGCATTCTGTGTCTTCTGGGACATACGCCAGGATATTGCCAACCACTTGCAGGGGAGTCACTTGACAGAGCTACACCCTCTGAAATCAAGCCTAACAGGCTAGATATTAAAATAGGAAGAAAGTTCCTCCTGTATTTAATCACATATCTCATACTATATATATATATATAGGGTTATGCACAGTGTAAAAGTGAAATAGCAACATATTAATATTAAGGGATATTTTAATTGTATGTCAAGAGGTGTGGTTTACTTGGCTTTGTGCCAGCAATGTCCTAGTTTTTATACTGGAAAAATAGTAAGTTAAAAGAACTATGTATGAGCATACTTACAGTATTAGTCAAGGAAAGGAAAACAATGCATTATGTAAACACAAAGAAAAATGTCCCAGTCATTATTTTTGTTTTGTGGTCTTGGAAAAAGTTGAAAAGCATCCACTGGGGTGAGTTACATGGGGGGGGATATTTAGAAATAAGGAAATTATGGTGGCAAGTTAAATTAGATGCTGGTAATTACCTGGGTTTGAATGAAATGATATCTATTTCAAGTGTGTTAAAGCTTCATTCATATGAGAGTTTCCAAACCAACAAGCTTAGTTTTAAGGCTGAATTTATGTTTTCATTAATGCTTCTCTCAGACATTTTTAGTCTGGTTATAGTATAAATTTAACTTTTAAATATACTTTAATATGAAATGATTTTATATTGTAATAAGTTTTTAATAAGTTGTGATGTTACCTTTTATGTGGTTCTTTAAATAAGTAGGAGAAGTGTTAGTTATTGTTTGATGTAATCTGACTGAATAAATAAAGTCACATGATGAAATGGGAAAGTTTTTTTTTAATAGTGGAGTTTTATCTTATACATGTTCTAATGAAGTCCATGAATAATCAGCGACAAAAGCGCTTAACATGTTTGCAATAACGTGAGTTTGCTGTGGTGGTGAGCCTTCATGGCATTTTTTTTTTGATTCAGTAACTCTTTATTACAGTATTCTGCCAGGTAACTATAATACTGATGGTATTTTTAATGCTAGGTTTTAAGGAACAGTAAGTTATGACTTACTGAGTTATGTAGTAGTCAATACTATGGAAATATACATTTCGTTAAACAACAGTCCCTTTCATTATGGCATAACACAGTAAGGTGCAAAAACACTAGTACTGGAAACAAATAAAATGAAAATAAAACAGTGGGAAATAACTAAAACAAGACATTTAATGACCAAGAAACACTAAACAGTAAGCGCTTTCGTACAGATAAGACTTCTTCAGACTCGGTCTAGAACAATGAGGCTAACTGATCCCACCTGCTACTGAACACTATTGTGTATTTCATCTTACTGTAACTCATAATGACATTTAGTAGCATGCCATGGGCACACTAACAAATCTAGGCTTCATCTCAAATGATTTAAACCTACAGAGAAGTCTTACTTCATTAAAAAACATACAATGAAACTCTTACTAGAATAGTCATCGTAACATTGCTTTTAGTAGTACCAGAATACCTTGGGCCAATAAGTGAGAACTTAAATTAAAATTAAAGGATAAATAATTACAAAGGTTATTTGCCCAGTAGGCAGTATATGATTACACATAATCACTTAATTTTAGTTTCCATTGTATAACAGCAGTAATATCTGCCATAAGGATGGGATATCCTTTGGTCTGGCTTGTGCATGTAACCCTAAAACATCGTTTTCAGGCTCAAACATTGTCAGTGAGAAGTAAATCTCACCATGGCACCCAACCTCTAGCAACTGTTATTGCTGTACAAAAACAAGGCAAAAAATAACAGAATGCTAATGAAAATTTGCTTATTCCAAGATAGCATCCAGTTCTGCGAAAACAGAGCATGGCACTGGGACCAAGTACACACCATGAAGCTATGTTGCATGGCAAACAGCTACACGTTGTGTTTTATTATTTATTCATGTCTATATCAGTGAGGAGACCCAGTGATTCCCCAGTTGCATAAGATGTTAGGCCACCTCTATACTCCCACAGGCTTTTTACTTGGTCCCTGCCTGCTGAGTCTTTTCACATATATGCAGCATTTGTACCTCATACAAGTACCACACACTGACCCAGCAGAGCACTAATTTAATTAAAATAAGATGTACAGAAACTCTTTTATCCTGTGCTTCATTGAGGCACTTCGGCATTTTTGTAGCCCAGCTTAAAATATTACAATTAGGATAAAGAAGCAAAGTGAACTACAACAGATGCAAGTATTACCTCATAATGATATATGGCAGTGAAGGCAGCACAAGGCCTGCCCTAAACATAAACAAACCATACAACATTGCAAGTGCGACAGATTGGGGGGCCATCCTTGATCTGAACATGATGCTGTACTGGAGCATTTCTGGAGGATAATTGGACAATATGTTGGGGGGAGCTATACTTAACACGATCATGATACTGTACTGAAGCATTTCAAAAAGATAGGTGGAGAATATGTGTACTGCTATTTGACACCATACCTAAACAGTTTCTGTGTTCCAGTTGGTACAGGCAGCCATAACAAGTAACAGAGTCTTCCTTGATCTATCATCATCATCACTCTTTTTTTCCCATTTTATTCTACTTGGGGGTCAGGATGTCAAATCAACTTTCACATCCTCCCTGAATTCAGTGCCACTCTTTAACCTTCTTCAAAAATATTGCCCGACTGTCACAGGTGTTCTCTCATTCAGTCCACCCATCCCCTGGCTGGATGTTCATATTTCCTCTTGCCTTCTTCCTGTCTCTCCCAAATGTTCTTCACCAAATCATCTTCTACTTTCCTATGCATGTGCCTGAATCAATGTGATTTGTTCTCTTTGACTTTCCTTGTAACTGAAGCTACTTTGACCTCTGCTCTGATGTCATCATTTGTTTGCCTGTCTCACAATGGACATCCTATCACCCATCTTAGGAAGTTAATCTCCGTCACCTCTAGCTTCCACAACTGCTCTGCCTTTGCTGCCCAGGTTTATGTGTCATGCTAAAGCACTGTCAGGTTTCTGTGCCATGTAGAAGTACAGGTCAAACCAAGGTTTTGTACGCCTTATGTTTCAACTTCTTTGGCATTCTTCAGTCACACATTACTCCTCATAGTCTGTGCCAGTTGACTGTAGCACCTCTGATTCTAACTTTGACTTCTTCATTCAGACTTTATTTCTCCTCAAGCACCAACATACAGACTTAAATCTATTAACCTGTTTGACTATTTCCCTTCTATCCCAATTTTCAGATTCTTCTGATTTCCCCATTTACAATGGTCATGTCTGTATCTAGGTTTATCATAGGTGCATTCAGTTTTGCATTCCATTCTCCTATTATTTGCTGATATTCTTATTCAGAGGCTGACTGTAATGCCACATCATCTACATACAGCAGCTGTTTGGTAAAGTAGTCCATCACCAGTATGAATGGCACTGCGCTCAGAGCTGAACCCTGATGTGCAACCACTCCCACTGGAAACACTTCCGTTGAGTCTGAACACTGATCGTACTTGTGTCATGTGGTCCTTCTACATAGTCTGCACTAATTCTACCAATGTTTCTGGGACTTTGAACCATCACATGACTGCAAAAATCAACCTCCTTGGGCACTTTTATAAGTCTAGAAATACCCAGTTGGTCTCTTTCCTCTCCTCTAGCTTCTTCCCTGTTTCTATCTCACTACAAACATTGGGTTGGTTGTATTGTATACTGATTTGAATTCAAACTGTTCATCTGCCATCTCACATTCTTCTTCTCTATGTATTCATTTATTAATCAACCTCTTCAGCACTTTCATGCAGCGTGACAAGAATCTGATATTCTATATTACAGACATTTGTGAATGTTTCCTTTATTCTTGTACACTGACATGCTTATTCTCCATTCATTTGAGATAGGCTTTTCTCTCCATGTCTCTATGAGTACCCTCTTGTGAAATTTCTCCTGAACTCACATATTGATTGTATCTGTCATGACTTCATTTGAGTCCATTGCTTTTCACTGGTTTCATTTTCCTTAATGCTGTTCTCACTGCTAGGGTTTATTCTTCCTCTCATTGTAGGCTATTTATAGAGAAGTACAGTTTCTGTGGGGGGGATTCCTACATTCAGATGCTGCTGGAAGTATTCCTTCCATCTGCCTTTGAAGTCCTGTGGACTGATGATCAGTTTATTGCTGGTATCCCTTTTGAATGGTGTTTAATGGCTGTCTTCTTTATCTTTTTGTCTTTGCCTTGCTATCTCATTGAGTTTCTTTGTGCCATCTTCTGAATTACTTTCCAGAAGCTTATAGAATGTCTCTGATGCCTTGTTCTCTGCTACTGCCACTATCTTAGTCTCCTTGCTAATCAACCAGGATTCTCTCTTAGCATGGTCTCTATCCAGCCAGTATTCCTTCCTAGACTGGTCTGTCTTTTCTATCATCCAATTTTTCATGCATTCCTTCTCACTTTTGATAATTTTCTGCACTTCTGTATTCCACCACCAGCTTTTCTTATGCACCTTATTTATATACCTTGCATGTCCACATTTCTATACTATTTACCTCATACATGCTGTTTTCAGACCCTAACATTCTTCTTTTATACCACCTACTTCCTCTTCCTCCTGAAGTGATAGAGCTAGGAGTATTTCCTTTGTGCTTTTGCTCCAATCAATGTTCAGGTCTTCCGCCTAGGCTCTGTTGACCTTATTACTTTCTCTGACCAATACTTTGATTACAGTAACCAGTCGGTTATGCTAAGGGCCATCTGTTTCCTGGAGGTAACTCTGATATCTCCAATTCTACCACACTGACATTTCACGACAAGAAGGAAGTCTACCAAAGGTGCACGTGATATTGTGACTGTCTCTTTGCCTCCATGGGCAAATGTTAATTTAATTTGCACTATAGAACTTGGGCCTTGGTAGATCCCAGTTACATTTTGCAAGCTGTGCTATATCTATTTTAGTATCTTTACAAATGCCCTCCTATGTGTGAACATTTTTTTCATATTATGTATAAGCAGTCATTAGTAATGATGTAACAGTCATTAATACTGATCATTTATATGACCATTTAGCTGTGATTTAATTGCATACTGTAGTTTCTCCCTGGTTCTCCAGTGGAAAAAAAATACTCTGTACAACTGGAGGTATCTGGTAATAATACAAACAAACAAATATATAAATGCATAAAAACACATATAAATTCATACTATAAAAACTTTTGTTTGTTTTTAAACACCTTTATTAAATTGTCATTTAAGACATACACACACGGCCATAATAGAAAATAAAACAACCATACTAACACCATATATATTTTCCTTCTTTTTAACAATTACTGTGTCAGAAATGCTGGGGGAGCAAATGTTTGTAACTAAGGAAATGATTCTTTTGAGCTGGGACACTGGATCTGAGATGCCTAGCAACAGTAAGACCTCACTAAGTTTAATGCGATTGGCTGACACCTTACTAACTTTTGAGGGCAGACATCATATTTTCCTGCTTAATAAATACATTCATTTTCTTTTTTTACATAAAACAAAAATCATATGCTTACCAATAATGGACCGGTATTAAACCCCCTCTTCACTCACGTCAGTTGTGTCTGAGTAATAACTTCTGCTTGATTAAGTCATAGCTCTCAACCTTCCACCTCCAAAATGAGGAACACTGCCTCTCATAATGTGGAACAAATGGGCAAAATGTGGAACACCTATTAACAGTTTATTAACAACTTCAGCTGGGAAGGTCACAGGATGGTTAAAATGTGTTACTTTATACATACAGAAACATAAAGTAATATGATTCAGTACTATTTATCATAGATATTAGTTAAAAAATTCCTAACAGAATGTGCATCAGACCCTTTCAATGCGGAACTTTTTAAGACCCAGAATGAGGAACATTCCTCATAATGAGGTACATTCGAGAGGTATAGGTTAAGCAGGAATTTTTGCAAAATTTCATGACTGACTTTTCAATATTTCACTGAAGCATACTACAATCTGAAAGTAAAGAGGCAGTTTTTATATCTCTGTGTTTACAATCTTACTTATCAATCTGTAATAACAATGAAATGCAAATAGTCATCATGTGTATAATGAAACATCAAACATGGCATTTAATTTCACTGTTATATTGGTTTATGATAATTTCTGTATAGATGCTGTTCATCTCTCAATGTACATAAATTATAAGGAAAAATGGAAAGGGTGAGATGGTCCTCTGAGGTCCCAAAGTATTCCATGGATACGTTTTGCATTGCACTCAGTGCTGAACAATAAAATATATTTGGATCAATTTGATTTTGTTTGGTTTTGATGTTTGCCATCTTGATATCCTTTTAGTGTCATTAGAGTTGCAGTAATTCTGTTTTTGTTTTCCTTTTGCATTTTAAAATATTGTAAAATAGATAGCTTACACAGAATACATAATTATGTCATTTTTTATTCTTCCAAAAGGCTAGTGAAAAGAATTAAGAGTGTGCTATAAAATATCTTTATCATGTAATCTTGTGTTTGATTCATTTTGCCCTCCTTTGCCTGCTGTGAGATTCTAATCAGTTCAGTTAATCAGACATTGGTCCCAGAGCTGCATGGAAAAGGGGCCTCAACTAAGTTAATACAAATAAATGTATAATAGTCAGTCTCTTTTGCAAGAGTATATATGTACACCAGGGTTTGATTTATCTGTTTTGCAATGGGTTCTATATTTAATTTTTCAGTCTGTAACAAAACTGGAAACATTATGTAGAAGATGACTTGGGAATCTCAACCATAACTGAATTTTAACCTGTCTGATGAGAAGTGTGGTAATGTACTACTTCTAAGACAAAAAAATCCTAAATGTGCACATAGCCGAGGAAAGCATGGTTACCAGTGCATAAAAAATAACAAGTTTGGTAAACAAATAAGCATAAGGATTAAATTATAATTCATATTCTTATAACGGGTCCCAAACAATACATTTTTTTCCAGTTTGGGACTTCTGAAGGACATTAAAGAATTTATATTATTATTCTGTCTCCTCTTCTGAATGGTTGCTATTTATTATTTAGACAGATCATTTATCTAACTCAATTTTAAATTAGACATAGAAGAGGAATGGGGTAACTGAGGATGCGCATTACTTCAATAGGTTTAGTAATATGCAAAAGAATATTATCAGCAATTTCATTTTTCTTCTTTACTATATATGAATCTAAAACCACGTGCATGATCTGAAGGTCTGATATAGCCTGTTAGCAGTTTTGCAGTCATTACAGAAAGAATACCTAAAACCTAATAATAAAAAATGTCTTACATTAGATCTTAAAGTACTTAACAGGTAAGCCATGCACTCATTGAATGCAAACCAAACTTCCCTCTGACCATGATAAATTAATACTTCTCTGCAATCTTGCCAAAAACAGTTAATTAACATAAAACCCTCCTTATCATATTCCAGCAAACAGCTAAAATAACAAGCCTCAAACAATTTTGGAGACAGTTGAATACAATTATTATTATTATTATTATTATTATTATTATTATTATTATTATTAGTATTATTATTAGTATTGTTATTATTAGTAGTAGTATTAGTATTAGTATTATTATTATTATTACTATTATTAACAGCAAAGTAAAACTAGCAATTACTCCCCAATCTTATTTCCACCTAAATGGATCCATTTCTTGTAAAGATCTCAGAAAAGAATTCACACATCTATCATCCTTAAGCAACTGTGTCCTCCATAGCTCAACAGCTCTGCAATACTCTTGCCCAAAACCCTCTTCTGTCAGCTTGTTTCCGTGGCACAAGGCACAGATTCCTGACTTATCTCAGGTGAATGGGTTAGACTATCAGTCCTGCACCAAGACAGCCATACAAGAAAAGGACAGTAGTGAAGGGGAAAGGCCCACACACCTCTCTAAAGGGGAAGGGAGAGGTTGTGGGCACTCAGGACACACTGGGTGGTTTTAAGTTCCTGGTGGAGACAAGGAAACTCACCACATATGCATCAGAAAGTGAGAAAGAGGATGCCTGGAGAGGACTTCCCTTATGAAAATGAGGGGATGTCCTCCTCTTCCATCCCATTACACTCCCCTCTTCTATGTATTGTTAGGTGTATGTGATAAGAATGGGGAAGCTAACAAATTCAACCTCCAACCACCCTTGATGGCTGTCTGAATGATGACACCTCCTGGCTGACCTTCATCTCAGTAATGGAAATAAATGGGTCAACTGGCTGTGGAGAGTGGATTGACAGAGACGGGGCAATGAGAGTGAAATATATATTAGCTATATACCCTATGATCTCAGTTGTTCAAACAATCTACACCCTGTTATTTACACTTTGTAAATATTATACTATTATTCCCATCCATCTTATCTTCAACTTAGTAGGTGCCAAAATAGTAAAGTAGCAGAAATCCACAATAGTCAAACCCTAGCCAAGGTACTTACTCAAGCCACTGCACTGGACTACATGCACACATCCAAGAAACCACCTCTGGGTAAGGTCCTAGAAAAGTTAATATTCAGCCAGCTCTCTTCCTTCTTAAAATAATGTACTATATATATTCTCCTTCCAACAACATGAGTCCTTGACAAGCAGAAGTATAACTGCCAGCTGAACCCTTGTTGACATAATTTTACTGGTAACCATTTAGAACTTCAAGTCCCAAAGCATGAAAAAATGAATGGCCAAAAAATGGACTTGTATATATTAAGTCTTGGGGACTATGCCCTTTTCTCCAAGATATAGTGATCTCAGAGTTAATATATATAAGTTTGATGGATATTGGGGGAAGGTGGGCTTGCCCATCTTGCAAAAAAAAAACTTTAAGGGAGAAGAGGGATGCTTGAAATTCACTCTTCTCCTGCATTTTCAATCTTCTTTTTTGTGTGTGTGTGTCTTGGCACTCAGCATTTCAAGTACCGCTATTTCAACTGGGAACCTATCTTACTACATATGGACAAAGGCAAACTAACTGAAACATTACCTACTTACTCATGTACTGTTAGCAAAATGCATTCATTAAATAAATGCCTTCAGAATGGCTTTGTCATATTCTTAAAAAATAAGCATACACTTATATGTGGTTTCCCTCTCTCAGTCATCACCATTTCAAAAAGAGTGCCTCAAGGATTAGTGATATCCCCCTTAAGTTTTCCATGTGCATTAATAAGCTCTGCTCAGATCTTTCAGTCATTCCTGTGATGCTATATGTAGATGACATAATCATTTGTATGTCAGATATTGCCCTTGTAACTATGTAAAGCTACTAGAAAAAACATACAAGAAATAATGCTTGACTTACAGACAAGGATTCTTTTATAAACTTTAGAAAAACAAAGGCATGTTATTTGGAACATCACAAAATCTAGGAAGTGTATCCACAAACAAGGAATTTCAGATTAATCTGTCACTCTCTACCGAAAACAGTAAGACTTTTATTACCTTGACATCTGAAAAAGCTGAACATCAAAGTTAATATAGATGTACCTAGGGCAAAAATAAACAAAGTACTATTCTGGGGCATGGAGAATCGTGCATTTTCTTTCTCCAGAAAACAAATCATCCATTAGGAAAGACATTCACATGGCCCACATTGAATAAAGATTCCCAACTAATTATAATAGGATCACAAAAAGCTTAAAACCTTGAAAGTAAATGCAAAGTGCACAGATTTATAACTCTTCCCATAAAAATAGCATCACTACAACCTTTTATTGGAAGCTAACTAGATCCCAATAAAACAATGAGCAGACTTCCTCATAGGGATCCTTCTGACAAACTCAACAAAAAAGAAACATCCAGCCACCCCTCATGTAAACTATTAGACAATCTAACTACAAACACCATTCCTAAAATTTCATCACTATTCCCTATAGACTTTATCCACTAAGCATCCTTTCAGTTGTGATCAGTTTTCCATCCCACATGCTAAACTCTGGAAATCCCTCCCAACATCCCTTAAAACAGCAATTCATAACATTTTCAAGATGTCTAAAAAGTACCCTCAACAAGATGCCACATGTAAATGATTTAGCAACACCAGCCCACTCTAGAATTTATACTCTCCATAGACATTATATAGACAGATGATTTTCACTTCTTGATCATTCATCAACATTACAAGAAAACATAGAATATGTTGAATAAAATATACTACTCTTTTTCACTCCTACATCCTAATTATACACCTATGTTTTGATTTTTAAGTAGAAATACAGATGAGCACAACTGTCAATGTGGTCCTCATAACTAGCCCTTTCTTCCTTAAACAAATATCTACTAGCCAGCTTTCCAACAAAAGCACTATCAACAGTGATCTTCATGATGTATTTTTTGGTAAAAATTGTTATACGAGCATACAATTATTTTATGCAAGCCATTTTGTATCCTGCAAGGTGTAATCAGTGCTGCATACAAATAATTATCTCCTGCATCTCTTATTGTACCCTGTGGAATGCAGTCTACGTTAAATTCCTTTTCTTGGTTCCTTCTTCTTGCATTGCTCTATAAAGCAATTACTGTATATCTGCATATATAACAGATATTAATGGATCTGTCCTCTGACCTACAGTCTTTCTTATATTCTTTTTTTTTTTATATTTTGATATACACCCATTTCTGTTTGTTTTATTATAAACTGTAAATGTTAAAATGTTGTTGTCCCTCACCAAGTCTGAGAATGTCCTAGTGGGATTGGTGTTCTATGTCAGTTAACAGATGAAAATAAATATTCTCAAAAGCTTTAGTATTCTCAGCTGCTTGGAAACTATTATTTTGTTAGATATAACCATTAATCCTTGCCCACAGCTAATTCCTTCTTTGAAAAAAAGGCTAAATATTTTCTTACTGATGATTTTTGTCCAGGTCCAGCTCTCATTACAATGCCTTTCAGTAACCTTTATTTTTTAGTCTACCAATTCTTTGTATTTTACTAATAAATATATTCTGCTCAGCATATCCATGATGTGTGGTATTTTTAAAGCTATTTGATTAATACAAATTAAAAACTTAAATCTTAAAAACTGTATGGCAACAGCAAGTAACACAGTTATAACAATTCAAAACAGTGATAATGTACTTCATGACCAGTTGCTCCAACAATACAAAAAGATGGGCTAGAACTCATGTTGCTGTTTCCCGCTGTAATGAGAAGAATCCCCTAAGTGTTACAACATAACAATTTACATCCTGGAAGATATTTCAGGTGTCTTATAGTGCCTAATTATAAGTACCACAATTGTGTTAGATGATAATAATAACCAATGCAATTCCATTTTGACATTCCCTGAAAGTTTCTCTGCTATATCAAGTATCCAAAACATAGCATCTAAAAAGGGGCACATTCACCCTAACAGCAAAGGAGGCAGTTGAACGCATTGCATTACATACCCCTTCCTCTGACTTGCAGACATTCCTGTAGCATAAGAATATAATCATCCTCCTGATATGGACAGTTTCATCATTTACCCTCTCCCCTTCTTCTCTTGGCAAACAAAACAGAAGTTGTCAAAAATATTACTTTATTTGTAATCAATTAAGGATAATTTCCTTATCTAATCTACAAATCTTATATCATTCTGTGACTCTTAGTTAATCCCAAGGCACTGCTCCCATTAGGCATTATACAATGTCAAAGGAATTACAGTTATTAACATCCAGAGCCCTGACAGAGTTCAGAGTATGGTATGAGGGAACAATATAAAGTCAGCTATTAAACTTAACAAATTATACTGATTGCTACCCTGGAGGCATGTCTTCTTTCAAATACTTGTGGGCTGTATATTTCATCCTTGAACGTTATTGGATGCATTTCTACCATCTTAACTTATTTCTTCCTTGAACTTTATTGCCATTACAAGAATTTAATAAGCTAAATTCCAGTAATGAATAAACTGACCCCTAAACAAAAGATTCATCTACCTTTCAAAAGGTGTCCAATGGAAGGGCTTGCCATCAATTTGTGTAAGCTAAATTCCAGTAATGAATAACCCCCCCAACAACAGATTCATCTACCTGTCCAAAGAGGGCAAATGAAGGGGCTTGCTATAAGCTTGTGTCAAGGATTGCCCCAGATGCTATCCCATAAGACTGTCCCACTGTTTAAAGTCTTAGCATTTTGAAGATATTTATATACCCTATCTTCCTGGAATTCCTGGTCACAGATTATCTTTCATTCTAACCAAGGAAACAGCTGAGGACTGAGATTGCATTAGTTATCCGCCACAATACATTCTTTAGCTATGTCTGCAACCTCAAAGGCAATACACAGTTGAGTGCAGACCTCATTGTAAATTGAGTCACCTATACTGAGCCAGAAGATATAGCAAAACTACTGGCAAACAAAATTCAGCTCTAACTTTAACCCTTTCTCCTCCTCAATCTCCCTTTAGGAAATACCATTAAATATAACTCCCCCTATCTACAGACCATGGAAACTACAGACTCATAAGTTCACTAGTCTCATATGCAAAGCCATGTAAAGAATTATCATGCACATGATCAGTAATGACATAAGAAACCACCAAATACTGGACCCAACCCAGTTTGTTTTTATCAAGGGCAGATCATAGTTACTCAGCCTAGCTGACTTCTTTGAGAATGTCACCAAACAATGGATGAGGGAAAAATGGTTCACACTGCCTGCCTTGACCTGGCCAAGACATTTGACACAATACTCCACTCAGGCATTGTTCACAAACTCAAGAAGTTGGGTATAAGCCCTTATGTCACCCAATCGATAGCCATGTGTCTCACAGCCAGGACCCAAGAAGTTAGAATTGGGGAGTCCACTTCTACAAAGAGACCAGTCGCAAGCAGATTCTCTCAGAGATTGGTCCTGCGAACCTCTCTTTTTTTAACATTTGCTTTTCTGAAGTCAAGGCCAATGTCAAGGGCCTCCGGCTGACTAAATCTGTAGATGATTGCAAATTAGGAGCACTCATACAATCTCCTCACTGACACTAATGTTCTCCAGGAAGGGCTGACACAGACAGATAACTTATGTCAGAGCCCTGGACTAAAAATAAATTCCAAGAAATGCATAATTGTATCCTGTGGGAAGTCAGCCACCCCTGGTATTTATCATATTGACAACACACCCCTAAGAGTAGACCCAGAACTCAGGGACTTGGGGACACACATAGGCAGTAATCTAGCCTTTGACCATCCCGTGTCTACAGTAATGAAGAAATTATTCTATGCTGTACAACGTATACACAAAGGTATGATATCTAGGTCCAAGGTGGTCATTATTCTACTGTATTCAGCATTCATCAGACCGATCATTGAGGACAATGCCTTCTTAGGTATGTTCCTAACCAGGCACATTGAACAATTGGAACATCCACAAAGGTTCCTTACTAAAAGAATAAGGGTGTAAGCAATATGTCCTATGCAGACCATCCCTTAGCCTTATCCCTATAGTCTATCTCTTACAGGCTGTTGACAGGAGATCTATGCCTGGCATACAAGACATCATCAGACCCCCACCCTCATAGACCTCCTGCATATCCACAGAGCAAACAGCACCAGAATTACCCATTCTAAAGACTTAAACTTTGCCTGTGATATAAATAGTACCTGTTGGAGAGACAAGTATGTATCCCAGAGACTACCCCTTCTCTGTAACAGACTCCCCATCCATGTGAAACAGAGTTTCTCCCTAATCCAATTCAAGTTTAACTTGGATGATCTAATGAGGAACATGAAATGCATCTCTGGTTTAGCACCTATGTCTCTAATGGACACATGCAGCTTGTAAACGGTTCATTTTCCAAGCCCCTGCTTACACTTATTAAGGGGACCAGAAGTTGTCAGAGATTTGGGATGCATGTTTGGCTTAAAAAGGCCCTTGTGGTCATTGGCCTAGTACACACTTATGACCCTAAGAACCCTATAAAATCTGCATGCCTTACCACTTAATGCATCCCAAAAAGCATGCAAATTCAAAGGGTCTTCTATATTAGAACCATAAAAAGGACTGCATAATATGATCCTAAATGTGTTGACTGCTTTCACACTACACCATTTCTGTGTGCCATCTGCTACCTTGGTCAGTTCAGAACATTGCAGCCTGGAATTAAAAAGAGTTATTACACTTCTAGATACACTCCCTCCAGATTAAGTCAGTTCCAACCCTTTCAACATAGAAATAATTTACATACTTGCTGCCCTCTAAGCTACATTTCATTTAAAGAATCAACTTAGAATTACAGTCCTTAGCATGGCTATAAAAACATTGTTTTGTGGAAGCATTTCATTCCATTACATTCCAAAGCAAAATTTTAATAAAATGTTTTTGCACAGTTACATTTTGACTTATACCATTTGGGTATGGAATTTGAACAGTGTCAGGGTTTATAATTACTAATCAAAAGAAAATGCAATCAAACTAACACTAAAAATATTTCTTTTTGACAGCTCAAAGCAACAGGACAGCAAGCTGCAGTGGGCAAACCTGCCTGAGAAGTGACACATAACTTTACAGCAATACCAGTCCATTTCAGAGAAGCACAGAAAAGTGCATAGCATAGCATTAAGTAATTATTTACAGCCAAAGTCAAAAATCTTGGACAAGCATCCCTAACTGAACACTAGATCACTGTCAAGTCATCTGATTCCAAAGACTTGCTCATGACATAAATGATTTACTCTAGTGTAAGCTTGCCCCGATTCCAGAAGATTTGTTCTCAGTGTCTTTCTACCAAAGGTATGGATGTTGGTTACAAGGCAGTGACCTATACAAATATAGATATCACTGATCAGGAATGGTGCAATCCTCATACATAACAACAGTCACACTGTGCATGATTGTGGCTCAGACCTTTGCTGTGTACCTCTTAATATTGGTGATTTGGAGATTAAAGTGGATGGAGAACACATACTAAGGAATGACAATTATTATAGTCTGTTAATTCAGTAACTGCATGCTACTTCACATCCTGTTATTCTCTCAGCTTTGCAATCAATTAGTAACAATATTACAAAAGTGTCCCTGAGTTTGGGATTTGATCTCTGAATATCTCTGGATTTATCCTAGATCCTGGAGTTGAGAGCTTGCAAGTCATAGCAATTTGGTCCAGCAGATCCAGAGATTTGGAAGCACCAGGGATATAGTCCAACTGGATACAATCCTGGAGAAATGTATACATACACAATTAATATCTTATCTAACACACAATGACCTCCTTACCCCCACTCAACATGGTTTCTGTACTGGCCACAGCACAATCACTGCCCTTCTATCCTTCCTGGAATGCATTAATCATGCCCGTGACTCTGGTAAATTAGTATCTACCCTATTCCTTGACCTATCCTAAGCTTTTGACACTGTCTCCCACCCCATTCTCCTATCTCAGTTATCCTCTCTCAACCTAACTCCCTCTTCCTTAGCCTGGTTCTCCAGCTACCTCTCCAATAGACATCAACTGTAAAATGGAAATCTTCTATCTCTGCCTTCTTACCCACCCCCATCAGCATCCCCCAGGGATCTGGTCTTGGCCCCCTACTCTTTAACATATTCATCAACAACTACCATCACTCCATCCCAAACACCTCTCTAATTCAGTATGCAGATGATTCTACAATCATCTGCACTGCTGACGCCCCCTCCGACCTACAGTTAAAAACACAGCTTTTACTAAAACAGAAACACCACCTTGTCCTAAATGCAACCAAAACTAAACTAATGATCTTCACCCCCTCTAGAGCCACCACCATTGACAAAGGCTCCTTCACTATACTAAGTCAGGATAACACCCCCATTGAAATTGTATCACATACAAAGTTGCTTGGTGACATCATTGATGAGCACATAAAATCCGATATCCATATTCAAACTGCTATCAAAAAAAACATCAAAAACTAGGTCTCTTGTACCAACACAATCACTCCCTCACCCCCTCCACCAGAAAAGCCCTAGCCTCCTCCTACCTTCTCCCTTTTCTCTTATATGGTGCTCCCTGCTCACCAACATTCAACTTGGATTACAGTCCAAATTAGAATCCTGCTACAATAAAATAAGCAAATTCACCGCACACTCCAAAACTTCTTCCCATCACTGCCTCTCCCTCCAATTCCTACAATGGCTAGAACTGCCTAACTACCTTAATTTCCTAAAACTCACCACAGCCCACAAATGTATCTTTAGGCCATCCAGCTGCCCTGCTCTCTCCACCACCTTAATCCCCTATATTCCAAAGCATCCATTACGATCTGAAAACCAAAACCTCCTACAAGTCCACAAACCTTCCTGACCCCCAGGCCACTTTCTGCTTTCATACCCCCCTAGCCAAACTTTGGAACTCACTCCCCTCTCCCCTTTGAACTACTACACACCTCCCCAACTTCAAATCCCTGCTACACTTCTACCTGTCCTCTAAATGGACTTGTTCCTGCTCCTTCCCTACTTGAACCCTTTAGCGTCTCCCTTTGAAACTTCCTTTCAACTCCTGAAATCTGCTTAATACCACCATCTGACCTTTCTCCTGTCTTACACAACTTTGCAACCACTACTAAACTGCATTTCTACCCTGATGTTATTACCTGCAGGACTGCATTTCTACCCTCATCTCATTCTCTTCTATTTTACTTCCAGGTAAACACTCTTACTCATATCTAGAAATAGCTCACCTTAAGGACTGCATACTACCCTCATCCCATTACCTGCTATTTAACTTCCATGTAAACACTCTAACCATTGTCTTGAAATTACTCACTTGTGGAATTCCCTGTCTGCTTGTAGTATTTCCTTACAAGTTATTTGCTTACCAACACTACTGCCAACCTATACCAACAGCATTCTCTTCTATATAATTAACTTACTAACCCCAGCATGGGACAACATCCTATGCCTGAATGTTATCTCTAATACTTCTTTCTGACCTCCCATCATTTCATTGATGCACAGTGCCTGTATCTGTACATTCTTACCAAGTTTTACTTCTCTTACATAATGTATATTTGCGTACTGAATATTTATCTACAATTGCTACAGATACTCTATATACTCATGCTTGTGTTTTTCTTCCTACTTTGTTAATTGTACCATCATCATGTCTTACATGCTCTGCTTAATATGCATGTTTTAATCATTACTGTTAAATATTTTTTTACTTATATTGTAATGCTCGTTGTTACTGGAGCTTTTCTCCCTGGGCCTCCACTGAAAATGGGTTCTTTTTGGCCCAGTGGACTTCCCCAGTTATCCAACTGAAATAAATAAATAATTAAATGTCCATTTTCAGTTGAGGCCCGGGGAAAAAAGCTCCAAGAACAGAATACACATAGAACATATAATAAATACTAATTAAATACAGGTTACAGACATATACAATACCAGCATTTTATACATGTAGCACATACTCATTTTGTTTATGTTAAAGGCACATCAAGCAGCAGTTTCCACAATTGACCCATTCTGGAAAAGAGTGGGTAGACAGAGTAAGACTCTATTATTGCTATTGTCCTTTTTTTCTATGTACTCCCCCCCCCCCCTTAGTCCTCCGAGTTCATGTAATTTGCCCTGTGGCTCCCCGGGTCTATAGTATATTCTCAAAGAGATGTTCCATCAAATGTTTCTTCATTGACACTTAAACAGTGACAGCAGAAAATGCCAAACATTCACATCAGCGATTTCTTTTCCTGGGAAAGAAATCGCTTGGCCATCCTTGTTAGTTTGCCTTTTTCCCCACTGTAATACGATCTTGGAGTTGGTATATTTAGTTAGAGGGGATGTGAGGGGATGTGTGGATGTTTGTAGTGATGTGTTTTTGTTTTGAGGGCAAGAGATTTCTTTCCCAGGGAAAGAAATTGCTGATGTGAATGTTCAGCGTTTTCTGCTTTCATTGTGTCGATAAAGAGGTGTACGATGGAATGCCTCATCGCGGATGTAATATAGACCCTGGCTCCCCTAACTGTACCTCATTGACTCATTTGTTTCTTCAGTGGGTAAGGACCAGGAATCCCCAGATAGACTGACAGTCCTTTGGCCCCATCTGCAGAGCCTTATCATACTATTTATTCTCCTAGGAGGTTAAGATATGGGCAAGAAGGAGCAGGCCAGTCTGCTGATCTCTTGTACTTTTCAAACTCAGATTCCCAGCAGACAATCTGTGTGCTTCACCATTGCTGCTATTCAGAGTTTGTCACTGTGTGCTATATAACACATACCTCTATGGTGAAACACTGCACTGCCAACATTGTGTGGGCCTTCTAGGCTCCTTCTGTGGATGCTCACCTTCACTGGTGGGTGTCATTAATGCAGCAAGCCAAATCACTTTCCCTCCCATCAAGCTGGGTAAACCAGCTTTGAACACTAGCTCACATCCTCCCTGACTAACTCCTGCAGTTGCCATGGCAGCAATCTAACAGAGGCCTGTTGAGTTATAGTCAAAGCTTTATTCCTCTGTGCCATGCAGCCAGGCTTTTCTACTCACTTTACACACTTGCAACCAGCTATCTGCTCAAGTGTTCCGGTTGTTTCTGTGAACATGAAAATTATACCCTCGCATATTCTACCAGTACTGCAGGTGCTTGTTTGACTCATTTTACACTTAAATTAGGTTCATAGGATCATAGGAACTTACTAGACTAATGAATTGTGAGGATCTTCAGAAGCCTAGCCATGTAATTTTAACAAGTCTCTAGATTTCATTTTTTAGTATGTTTAACCCAGAGGGAGAGGCAGACACTTAATTTTATGCATGTCTATAAGGGACAAATGTGCAAATCCAGTGGTGAACTTGCAGTTTCAGATCTACTCATCCAGATTACACTTGAATAAAGTGAGAGATGTACTTTGTTTTACATGGACAAGAAGACAATCCCAAAGAAGCAGTATTTTCTGTAAACACTTGTATCCCTCCAGCATGTTCTTTTTAAGTTGCAGAACAGACTGAGATCTCTTGAGTCGGTGTTTCAGCCACTATTGGACATGTGTAACAGATCTGAACGGATGGAGGTCTGTAGAGGCTCTTTAAGCAAGGCAGACATCATTCCTCAGATAACAAACAGAGGGATAGGGCTTTGAGATGATCAGTGTAGCTTTTGTATTTTAGGCCCTTGATTTTCTTGGTGAAAAAGCACTCAAGTTGTATTAGGAGTTTAGACATCTACATACTGAAGGGGGCATTATACTCAATTATCAGTCTAATAAGTAAAGAATACAGTAGAATGATCACCTCAGAGATTTGGATGCCATACCCTTACTAATGAGTTGCACAGTAAAAAAGGACTTCCTTACAACAGTGGACACATTGTAATTGAATGACAGCTTGTTGTCCACATGGGTACAAAATATGGATACAGAGCACCTGGAGTCACGATTTGCAATGAAAATTGTTTTAATACAGGATCTGAGGAAGTCTTTATGTAGAAAGATGAAAACGCATATTTTATGGTTTTACTACTAGTGATTCATTAGTGTGTGAATATTAAAACAATTTTCATTAGGAATCATGACTCCAGGTGCGCTGTATCCATATTTTGTGCTTCGTGGTTTACAGTTAATTTTGTAGATTACTTGTCCATATGGGTAACCAGGTCCCTCACTACTGGGTCAGTTTTTAGGGGTGTGTTGTTAATATGATAGTTGAAGCAATGTCATGCTTGGTGAAGGATGCAACTACACATTTTCTGGCATTTAGTTTTAGGCTGTAGCTTTGGCAACAGCTATTTGTTTAGGAAAGGCCTTCCTGTAGGATTTTGGTATCTTCTGGAGAGTTTGTGATAGTACCAGCTTACAGTCATGTGCAGACTTGATCTGCCATAAGTCCTTAACATTAGCTTTGATCTCTGAGAAGTCAATGTCAAAGAGGAGTGGCCCAAGGACTGAACCCTGAGGTACACCACTAGCGACAGCTCTTTTGGAGAAGATAGACCCATGCACCCTAATTTCCTGGGAGCTAATTGTGAGCCATTTTACTATTCAATGAGTTACATAGCAATTTACATTTAGCTGGATGAGTCAATAGCTTTTGTGAGGTCTAGATATGTGATGTGTACAGAGCTTGCCTCATCCAATGTCCAGTAGCCCCTGCCCTTGACAGAATTTAACTGGCTTGAGTCAAGAGTTTGTAGATTGCCTATGTTCTTAATTATTAACTCCATTATGACCTTTTCCATAGTCTTACAGATTAGGCTGGCCAGGTGTATAAGTCTATAGTTGCCTAGGTTACTTGATACCCTGCCATTGTGCAGGGAGATGACTGTTGCCAACCTCCATTTGTCTGGCACAAACCCAGACAAGTGGCTAATTTTGAACAGACTCTAAGGGGGGATTGACATGTCCTGTTTCAGGCTAACCAGTAGGTATCCTGACATGTTATCAGATTTCCATAGAGGCAGTGTTCATGGTACTGCATTGTAGGCTTGTTCTCCATAGCCCTTCTCTCTCCCTTAGCAAAAATTATGGAGAGATGTATTCACCGTCAACTACTGCATCATCTCCTCCAAAATAACCTATTAGTGGACTGCCAACATGGCTTCAGGCCATTCCACAGTACTACAACTGCACTCCTATCCTTTATGGACTGCATTAATAAAAATCAAAATAGTAACCTGCTTACTTCAGCTCTCTTTATAGACCTTTCTAAGGCCTTTGATATGGCTAACCACCAATTATTTTCAGATATACTTAAATCACTTTCAGTTGATTCTCAAGCAGTAAAACGGTTCCAATCCTACCTTGAAAATAGACAACAAGCAGTCCTCTGGGACAATAACTTATCTCTCAGCTCCCGATCACCCTTGGGGTCCCATAAGGATCTATTCTGGGACCACTCCTTTTCACTATTTTCATTATTGATCTGAAAACCTCCCTTCCCCAAACTACCTGCATACAATATGCTGAGGATTCAACACTGATATGTGCCACATCCTCCCTGGTGGAACTTCAAACCAGTACACAAAAAGTCTTTACCTTAGTGGAAAATTGGTTCCATCAACGATGTCTCCTCCCGAACCCAAAAAAAAAATATTATTGTTTACTCCCACTCAGAAGTCCACTCCTATCAATTTCATAGTTATATCAAATAATGGTACAGAAATTGCTCCTGACACTACCACCAAACTCCTGGGTGTAACAATAGATAATAATCTTAACTTTGACACACACATTAATTTAACTATTAAATTAGTTAATAGAAAAATTGGATTTCTTTATAGACTCAAGCCCTTTCTCACAGCCTCAGCCAAGATTATTATTGCCCAAACTCACCTAATTTCCACCCTTCTCTATGCCTCCCCATCTATATTAACCTATCCAAAAGCAATCTAAATAAATTGGCAACTTCTTATAACAACAAAGCCAGATATGCCAACCGTGCCCCATTTTGAACCCACCATTGCCAAAATCTTCAAGGATGGCTGGGAGTACAAAACCAGCTACTTTTCCAGCAACTCACTTTTATCCACAAGATCTTACATCATCCCACAAATACTCCCATACTTTGTAACCTCTTCAATACTTATAAAAATCTTCCTACCCTACGATCCTCTAAGAAGTTACAAATAGCCACCATAAAATCCAACAACAAATCCAGGGACTGCCTGTTTTCTAACTCTGTTGGTAATACTTGGAGCAAACTTCCAAGCGAACAAACATCCCTTACATCCACCCATCTCTTCAAGAACCAGTTAAGAATCTTCATAAAATCCCAATGGCTATGCCCATACACCAATCCCGATTGATACTATCTCTCCTTGCCTTAACGCTTTCTCAACTAAAACATTTATTTTCTGATACTTTTCTCTCCTCTACTAGCTTTGTTGGAAACAAAAAAAAAAACAACAAATTATCCCCCTTACTGTGCTGTGTAAATTCATGGACATAAAATGTTTTTTTGTGCTCCAAAATGTCCAATAAAAAGGTCGCCTATGTGTAACTTTATAACTGCTGCTACAACATATCTTAATCGGTTACATACTTATGTAATTGTATTCTTCTTTTTTTGTACTCTCTGTATAATATTTATTCTGGGAGCTTTTCTCCCCGGGCGTCTACTGAAAATGGAAATATATCCACTTAGACTAGCCCGGTTAACAAATGTAAAATAAATAAATAAAATTTGGTGGGGTGGTTGCTGGTATATGATTCAAAGTGTAGAGGGAAGAGGAGGCATGAAGTTAGAGCTAAATTTATCAGCTAGTATATTAGCTATACCCTTAGGATTAGAGTATGTGATATCATTTAATATTAGCTCTGGGCAATTTTGAGCATCATTTCTGAGGTCTGTAACATAGTTAAGGAAGGCTTTGTGATTATGTTTTGCCTAAATAGATACTTTTACCTGATATCTAGCTTTGGTACATTTGATCAGGGACCACAGTTCCCTGTTAAATTTGGCAAAAGTATATTTGGCATTTGGACAGTTATATTTAGTTTTACATGCAATGAACTCTTCCCTTTTATTGTAGAACCTGTTTATATCATAGGTTCCACCATGGGGAATGGGTCTGATATTTTACATTTTGCATTATTTTTGTTTTAGAGAGGGACAGATTCTTCTCTGCATTTATTTACATTTACATTTACACACCATTTTGTGGTGAAGGAGTTTGCATTCATAGAGGCATTATCGAGATGCAAGGGAATGTTGAACTTTGCTGGGTCACTACTCAATCTTAGTAGATTAGTTTTAGCATAATCTCTGAATAGTGTGTTGTTGGGGATGCCTATGGCTTCAGTTTTATGGTGAATGTGGCTGACGGATGGTTCACATTAACAAGAGAGGATGTTACAACGTAGGCAACAAAGCTGTCCAATATTTGTAAAAGCAAGTCCAGGATTTTGTCTCCCCAAGTAAGTGCGTGGACTAGCAGGTCCAGACAGTTTGTATTTATAAAGGACAGAAATCTCTGGGCATATATGCTTGGGCATATATAAGTTTCCAAGATGTAGGAAGGGTAGTTGAAGACCTCTATGAGAATAACATTTGGCTAAAAGCTTAGGGCTTCTAAACTAGTCCAGTAGAAGGTATGGGCCAAAGGAGACATAGATGGGGTCCTATAGTTAGCTAAAATGTGATATAGGATGTGTTCATGTTAAGCTGTTTCAGATCATTATCTTGTCTACTAAATCTGAAGGTGAATTTTTTTTTAAGAATGTACAACACAGTTGGTGGTGCAGTGGTACAGAGGTTAGCACTGTCACCTCACTAAAAGAGGTTCTCTGGTTTGATTCTCAGCTGGGGTGCCTTCTGTGTGGAGTCTCCTTGTCCTCCCTGCATTCATGTGGGTGCTCTGGTTTCCTCCCACATTCCAAAAACATATGTCTGGAGCATTTTGCCCTGGGCTTCTGCTGCAAATGGGTTTTGTCCCAGTCAGACTTTCCCAGTAAGCAAATGTTAAATAAATAAATTAAAAAATAGAGACCCCCCACCATCTTTGGTTCTTTCATCTATTGCAGTGTGTCTGAACACATGGTAGGCATTAAATTCTTGCACTGATTTTATGTTTTCAATACTCTTGAATTAGGTTTCCATGATGATCTATATATCAATTAATTCTAGTGTCAGAAATGCCTGTAGAGAGTGCATTTTATTTTCTTAAGGCTCCTAGCATTGAGCAAAAATACATTAATGAACTTTTTCTCTTTTGGCTGTTCCAATTAGGGGTCGCCACAGCGGATCATCTGTTTCCATTTCTTCCTGTCCTCTGCATATTGCTCAGTCACACCAACCGCCTGCATGTCCTCTCTGACTACATATGTAAACCTTATCTTAGGCCTTCCTCTTTTCCTCTTCCCTGGCAGCTCCATCCTTAGCATCCTTTTACCAATATACCCAGCATCCCTCCTCAGCACATGTCCAAACTAACGCAATCTCATGTCTCTGGCTTTGTCTCCAAACCATCCAACCTGAGCTGACCCTCTAATATACTGATTCCTAATCCTGTCCATCATCGTCACACCCAGTGCAAATCTTATCATCTTTAACTCTGCCATGTCCAGCTCTGATCTTGCCTTTTTGTCAATGCCACCGTCTCCAACCCATATAACATAGCTGGTCTCACTATCCTCTTGCAGACCATCCCTTTCATTCTTACTGGTACCAGCCTCTCACAAATAACTCCTGACACTCTTCTCCACCCATTCCACCCTGTCTGTACTCTCTTCTTCACCTCTCTTCCACACTCAACATTACTCATTAGTGATATGATATCTGAATTTTTGTTTTGTTGTGTTGGAAGCTTTTGAAGACAGCCTTTTATCTTAAAAGGCATTATGGGGACGGATAAGGTTTTTGACAATATATGAAAGCCTTTGGGGATAGGTGCAGGCCATCCCTGGCAAATCAGTTTGAACTGTCTATCATGTCCTCCCAGGCAGATATATTTTGTATCCCCTTTGAATGACACCAGAAGCTAAGCCAATTGTTGAAGTCAATCATCTTTTGTTCATATTGTGGCATCATTCCAGGTGAAGGTAAAATGCTGCTCAGGGCTAGGTTCATGCCCATCTCAGATAAATATAGTCCAGGAAGGTACATCTCAGGTCACTTACTCCCAAGTGTACTATGAATGTGCCATATATGTACTTGGTTCAAAGACTTGTGTGCATGCATTATGTGGAAAATCCTAGTCCTCGATAGACAATTGATGGAATTCATCAATTCTAATACCCTAGACCAGCTCATTCTTACCTCCCACTAGAGGAAGCAACATACTTGACTTGGTTGTTACTAACATGGGCAACCACTGCTCTACAGCAATAGTCAGTTCCTCCCTGTTTAGATCTGACCACAAACTAATCACCATAGAAATTCACATCTCACCCATACCCACCGCAAAGGTAACCACCATGAAAAACTTCCCCAAAGCTGACTTTGGGCTCCTAAAAACAGAGGTGGCTAACTTCACGGCATGTCAATGGAAAATAGATGCATGACTGCTGACTCATACACCAATGCACTGTACATAAATGCATGGAACTAGCCATACCCAACAGAACCAAGATGTTCTCCTTCAAAAAAAAGGAAGCCAATCTGGTGGTCCCCTGCCATTAATAAACTCTACAATAGAAGGGAAAAACTGTTGCAGAAAAAGGTGAAGTCCAAAGGCTGGAAAAACTCTCTTATTAGCCTCAACAAAAAGTTGAGATCCCTCATCAAAACCTCTAAAGCCAGCTATGAAGGCAGAATTGCAGCAGACACTAAAACCAACCACAAAGCCTTCTATAGTTATATCAAGAATCTCCAAAGCAATACCCAGGTTTGCTCTGAGTTACTGCACAATGGTACCTCCTATACTGAGCCAACAGATATTGCCAACATACTGGCTGACAGATTCAGTGCCAACTTTATCCCTCTCTCCCCCACTAAAGGACCAATCACAATACTGGAGGAATGCCAGGCATCCAGTATTACTGCAGCACAGGTTAAAGCTGCATTGTCTAAGGCCAAGAATACAGTTTCCATTGGGCCTGACAATATCCCTAGATATGTTCTACATGAGCTACAAAGTGAATTGGCACCACATCTGTGTGCCCTGTTCAATCACGGCCTCACCTCAGGCTTTGTCCCTACTGAATGGTGCACTACTACAGTCATCCCTCTCCATAAAGGGGGAGCAACTACAGACCCTGTGAATTATCACCCCGTTAGCCTGATGAGTCTGATATGTAAGGCTATGGAGCACATCATCATGGACCTAATTAACAAGGATATAGGGAATCTCCAAACACTAGATCCCACACAATTTGGTTTTGTGAAAAGCAGATCATGCCTGCTCAACTTGAGTCAGTCACCAGAGCTGTGGATGAAGGCAAGGCAGTTCACACAGCCGACCTTGATCTTGCCAAGGCCTTTGGTACCATTCTCTACTCAAGATTTATTGATATACTAACCAAACTAGGGATCAAACTCTATATCACTAGGTGGGTTGCAAATTGGCTCACAGATAGAACCCACAGTGTGAAAGTAGCAGAGTCCCACAGAGATCAGTCCTGGGTCCTTTCCTGTTTGGCATCTACTTCTCAGAAGTCCAGGTCAACACAGAGGGACTTTGGCTGACCAAGTTTGCAGATGACTGCAAGCTAGGAGCCATTATTAACTCCCCAAGTGATGGAGACATCCTACAGAAAGGCCTCACTGAGACCAATGACTGGTGTCGAAACCATGGCCTTAAGATTAATGCCAAAACATGCGCCGTCATCCCCTTTGGGAAAAACTCAATTCCCACAAATTACCACATTGATTGGAGCCCAGTGAACACTGAAGGCATTATAAGAGATCTGGGGATGACACAGGTTGACAGCAACCTCTCCTTCAACCACCACATTGCCACTATGGTCAGAAAGTCCTTCTATGTGGCACATCTCATTACCAAGGGTTTTGGATCCAGGAAGAAAGTGGTCATCATCTCTCTCTATTCTTCCCTCATTAGGCCAATCATCGAGTATAATGCCTCATTTGGCACGTACCTCACTAGACACATGCAATAGCTGGAAAAGCCACAAAAGTACCTCACAAAGAGGATCCTAGGCCTTAAACACATGTCTTACACAGACAGACTCAAAAAAATCCAGCTATTCTCTGTCTCATATCATCTACTAAAAGGTGATCTCTGGTTGACTTACAAAGCCATGTCTGACCCAGCTCTGTTAGAAATGCTACATCTAAAGAAATCCCAATCCCTCCACACCACATGCTCCAGAGACCTCAACCTCATTACCACAATCAACAAAACATGCTGGAGGAACAGGTTTATAACCCAGAGATTGCCCATGCTCTGGAAAAGACTTTACATACATGTCAAGCAGAGCACCTCACTGGCCTTCTTCAAGATAAATCTTGATGAGTGGATGGGAAATAGAAAGTTCACCCTGGGGGTAACTCCAGTGGCTCTACTTGATAGAGGCACTGAGAATTAACATCTGGTGCCACGATGCCAGGGCACTTCTATGGGCTAGGCTTGTAAAGGCTCCAGGGCCATTAGCCTAGTACACACCTATGAACCTATGAACCTATGATTGTGACACTCTATTTGCTCAGACTGGTGAGTTGTGCATCAGGTGTCTCACAATGGAGTCTACTAAGATTAGAATGTCAGATTTTGTGAAGGTTTGCCTTATGGGCTTTTGAATTGAGACAATGTGAGTTATGAGTGCATGTTTAGTGGTTTAATGCTTGTGAGGTTGCTGATGGTGTTTGTCACTATAATTGTATCTGTGTGCCTTTCTGGTTTTGGTAGATTACTTTTAAGAGCCTCCACATATATGGGTCTATATGTTTTGTCTGAGATGTTTGAAATAGGCGTAATGTGGTGATGATAACCTTATTTGTAATAGCTTCATCTGAGAACTTTGCCTCCTATAACATTTTATAGCTACTTCTCTCTCACACTGTCATAGATTATTTAGGTAGCAGGTGGGTGTCACTGAACATGAGGCAATTGTTTTATTGTCTCAGGATGCCCATTTCAACAAAGATGGCTATAGAGACAGCTGGAAAGTGCAGTTCCCCGGTTCCAGTGTCCTACTGCTAAGGGTTGGGGAAGGAGTAGTACACATGAGATTAGGAGTTACTAAACTGAGTGCTATCTAAAACAAACAATACAAATCTAAAGCTGAAGATGAAGGACCCACCTTGCACAACTACTGACTGCTAAATACACTTAGTATTACTGGAGCAAGTTATATAGAGGAGGCTATGGTTCTAAGTGTCTGTGCTATACATTGCATGATTAAATGGCTGAGTGAGGCGTAGCACCTAGCAACAAAGGCAACTTATCATAGCAGAGAAAGGGGTCAGAATGGAGAGATGATGCAATCAGCAAGAAAAGTAAGAGTATTTTTGCAAAAATGTAATTTATCCTCAAGTCTTGGTGAGTACCTTCATGTGGTGGACTCTGTTTTCACAAAATCTCACCAAGGCAACAGTGAGGTATATATACATATATATATATATATATAAACATATGTGTGTGTGTGTGTGTGTGTGTGTGTGTGGAGAGAGGTAGGTTAAAAAAATAAAAAAGAGAGATGGGTGAGGAGGTCCTAGGATAAAAAAGTTCCCAATCGTGGTGTATGCACTAGTGCCAGGACTGGAAAATATGGCAGTGTAGAGTCCTCAAGACATGGAAATATTTCTACAGCAGGACTACACCAGGCTCAGGGGGAGGATGGCCCCCCTGTTGTAGAAGGAAGTTGTCCACAATAACCACAAAAACTGACAGGACAAAAAAGAGCCATAAATATGACAGAGTGGACTATTGAGAATAAGGAAGAAATTATGCATGATTACTATTATGCAAGAAGCCCAGAATTTTCAGATGGATGATATTAGAGGAAATAAAAATATGCTACCAATATATGTAACTCCATACGAATTGCAGAAGGAGTCAATTCTGGGCACATTGTAGGTGCTGTAAAAACCCTTTTGGCTAACATCAAAGATTGAAGCAATACTAATTTCATGAAAGTTAACTATACCATGACTTAGGAATGGGATCCATTACCATCATGGTATTAGAAACCCAAAAAGACTTGGAGAAATTAAACCCAGAGAAATATAAAAAAAAAAATCAAACAAGCCTACTGGCCAATAACAAAACAGCACAATTCAAGGTTCTGCAAGCAATCAGAGAAGCAGAAATGGCTTAGTGGCTTAGTTCTTCCTTTGCTCTATAGTTAGAGCCAAAGCAATTCTGAATCATATCACTATAAATGTGTATATATATATATATATATATATATATATATTTTATATATATATATATATATATATATATATATATATTTATATACACACACACATGCACATATATCAGAGAAGGAGTACTAAATGACTTCTCATGAACTGAATTTGTAGGAATGGTAGAACAGTAAGATGAGCAGCTTTTAAAAGAAATATGGAAAAAAGGATAAACCTTCAAGGTAGTGCTCTGTGTACTAAGTAGATAAGAAAATAGGAAGAAAGGTAACTTGAATTTAGCAGTCTAAAGGGGTGAATCTTCCAATTTGATCTATTAGATCCCAGCAGTAATATTGGATGAGATAAGACTGGAAGAAGTTTTCAGAGACATTTTATAGTAAAGGAGGTTAACATAACAGCAATACTGGCTGACTGTGTGTGAATCTGTGGAAAGCAATAGGTGGGAAAACGTACTTAAATACCTTATACAACTGGCAATAGCAACAAAAGAGGAGTGAGAGTGAATTTGGTAATTTAATTATCACACCAGACAGAAAACAGAAATACTTTAAAATCACAACAACCAAAGGGTGGAAGGATTAGGCGAAAACATTCAGAACAGTAGCAAGCTAGAGATGAAGTCAGACACTAAACTTTGTAGCCCATAGCATTTTAGGTCTACAAGCTACAGCCAAGAAATGTTCCCAATCTGGACAAGTCAAAATGGGCAACAACCAAAGCGCAGTGATATATAAAATTAAGGACATTTCTCATCAGTTTGAAAGCAGGTGAGGGTTATGTCATCCATCTGTCAAAGCAAGCTTGAAAATAATCTTCTCCAAAAATAAAGAAAAATATATTTGCTACTTGCTGTGACCTATAGTCCTGCTGTCTGACTGAAA
This sequence comes from Protopterus annectens, assembly GCF_019279795.1. NCBI lineage: Eukaryota > Metazoa > Chordata > Ceratodontiformes > Protopteridae > Protopterus > Protopterus annectens. The sequence continues at coordinate 612,597,528 of NC_056730.1, read as the reverse complement.
TAAACTTTTTGAGGTGGACTGCATCTGAAAAGTACAGAAACAATAGTTGGAGAAAATGAATTATGCATCTGGTTCTGCAAGAGTAAGAACAAACTAAATTATCATTTGCCATCTGAGTTACCATTCTAATAGTTTCCCTTCTGTCACCATCATTTTTCTTCTGACTCTATGGTAGGCCTTTCAAACTTAGGTTCTAACATTCCTGAAAATAATTATTATTGGGTTAGACAACAGTGTAGGCATGAGGCTTTAGTAGAGAAGAGAGATAATAAAGACATGTTGCTAACTCAATTGTTTATTCAGAAGTTCCTAAACCCTCTAGTTTACATGATGAACATTCCAAGTAACTCTTCTTTGTTAAAGGTATTCTACATAGCCTTCTCGGGAAACGTCTTAATATGCAATCTGTATTTTTTGCACTTAAAATGTAGGCATGTCTCATCCTCCCTCATCTGTCCTTGATGTTGCATTGTATACCATTCCAGGGTCCATTGAGCATCGTGTACACCCATATCAGGTGTCACTTCCCTTGTCTATCCTCTACTGAGATTGGGTATAACTCCTGTACCTTTTCCTCATATGCCTTGTCCTCTAATCTGTTTCATACCTTGTTAGCCTATCTTTGAACTTATTAGACCAGCTTGATATCCTTATCCTTGCATTAACACAGTATACAAACAGGACTTGATCAGAGATCCATAGATAGTAATGCAGCCATTCTGTTTTTCTGGATTCTATTTCAGTAAGGATACAGACCAGCGCCTTATTGGCCTTGACTATAACCTTCTTTGTTTTAACCTGTTGGTTCATTTCTACTGTTAATACCACATCAAAACATTTTTGTGCCTGAACTATGCTTTCATTTTAGGATTTCTCATTTTAATTGTTATTCAACTTTTGAACTTTTGGAGTACAGATGAAATATTTGACATATACTTGAATTAAATATTGTATGCTACTTCCAAGTTTTAAGTTCTAAAACGTAACCGTGGGCTGAGCCTGAAAAGTGTCCAGTTGAATTAGTGTTCTACACCAGACAGCAAATACATAAATTAATAAACATAAATAAAAATGCCACACTGTCATTCTACAGTGGCCATTTTAAAGGCTTAATCTATCACTATCTACTGTAACTTCTGCCATAGTGTCATCCAGAAATAAGCCAGTCCTGTTATCAATGTACTCATACCTGTGATGTCTGCCTTAAAGCTGACAAACACAACTAGTCCTAAGACCAACCACTGTATAACCCAACTAACCACATATTTCCCCTAAGAAAGTCCACCTTTGCAGCTATTCTTTGTTTTCTGCTAACCAGCCATTTAATCAACTTTTGTCCTACTCCAAGTTTCCCTCAGTTTGCTTATAAGTCTCCTGTGGTTGAATGAGTCAGAGACTTAATTGAAGTCAAAGAATACAACAGTGAGCAAGTTTCATTTGCTATGTTCCAGAGTAAAACTGAATTAGATCAGACATATATTTCTTGCTTTCATAAAACTATGTTGATATTATGCAGGTTGTTATCCAGGAAACCAACTAGTACTCCCCACCATATCTTCTCTATAGTTTTTGCTAGCCTACAATTGAGAAAATGACATTGCAATGGCATTCCACTTTCCCAGGGACATAAAATCACGAACACATTCTGTAAGTATGACACAATGAAGCTGTAAAAATTGTATATTCATGGAATATTACTAATATGAAATACAGATTACACACTTGTACAGCAGGAAATGTTTCAGCTGTCTACAAAAATTTCTAGAAACTGAGTACGATACATAGTGTGTATGCACAAGCATAACAGCATGCTATGCTGAAAAGGGTTCATCTGGAATGTGCATAAAATATGCTTTATTTTAGAAAAATGAACACTAGACTAATCCTGATCCTTTTGGAGACATTGAGGAATGGAGCCAGACCAAAGTGGATTAGATAGTCCCCGGGATTCATGAAGCTTGCACCAGGTACAGGCGTAGCATCAGCGTTCCAACACCAAATATGGCCAACGAGCAATCCAGGTATGAGCTGTTCCCACGTGCACTACCTGCTTACACTATGCCCGCACATCTCCCGGGCCCTGTATGCTAATTACTCTATATGCAACAGTGTAGCATGCAAATGAAGGCATGTAGTGATCCAGGAAGTGGTGCAGGCATAGTGTAAGCATGCAGAAATGTAAACCGTAAAAAACGGTTTACATTTTTGCAAACATAAAATCGGAGCCATGACAGCCGACCAAACACATATATGCCAATGACTAAATATATAGCCATTGGCATAAAATACATGCATAAAATATAAAAATAACATTTAATTTTCTTTTACGCACTATTGCGAAGTTTAAGAGCAGGGCAGTGGTGCGCAAACAGGATTGCAAGGAAAATAGAAAAATATAGAATAAAACTGCAATGTAACACATATCATGATTTCCCCATAATAGTCAATGGCAGGCATGCTACACCACATCATGGTGCAAGGGTTGCTAAGGGGCTGTGACAGTGTTATGTGCAGTAGCTAGGAATTAGTAGGCAATGCCGTGCAAATGAGAGGAGTAATAGTGAATCACAGATTTCCCGCTGGTGTAAGGATGCACCTCACAGCATAGCGTTATAACACCAAGGTGTGCCCTTGAGATAAAAATGACATCAAGAGAGGGGTGTGTCACCTTTGCTGTAAATACATTGGAGCATTGCTAAGCCAGTTTTCCCGTAGCTAAGCAAAGCTGCAGGAAAGGGGTGTTTTGAACTGGCTACAGCTTTGCTTAGGTGAGAGCACACAAGGTAAGTGAGTATGCATGTGAACGGAGATTAAAATGTGCTTAAACTCAGTAAATGGGTTTGCACATCATGCACCGGAACTGAAACAGGAAGAATATAGGAAAAAAACAAGGAAATGCTGCAGCAGGGAAATTGGAGTACAAATGACTAATTAACACCTAGGAACCTACAGTGGGCCATTGACAACAGCTAATAAGACTGCAAGCAGCTACCTGCAGAACAGGAAAGGAGGGGGGCTGTACTGCAAAGAGAACAGTAAAGTGTCACAGCAGAACAAAGCAGATTTGCATTTTATCAGCTACAAGACACATTTTGCAACACATGACTGGGTAGGGAAAGTACAAAAGCAAGAAAGACGGTAGGTGGAGGCATGCCTGATAATTGGAGGGGATCCTGGTATAAAAGTGAATTAAAGGGCAACAGATTAATCAAGGCAGACAAGCATAACTCCACACTAATGGCCCAACACTTGCAGTACTCACTGTAAAACACATAATTAAGATACCCTGTCAGCAACATCCATAGCACAATAGTATTAAGTGTGAAATCACCTCACACACACTTGTGTATTCCCATACACTCTGCACCATTGGTGTATACAGATGGGGAACTTTAATATGCACATGTTAGGGGCTGCCATAGCTTTGATCCACCAGCATGTTTTGGAGACTGAAGGTGGTGTGGAGGATGATGCTCACAACCACTTCAGGCACCAGAGGAGGAGAAGAGTGTTCAGACCCAAGGTAACCTACCAGGGGCTACATGATCTGGAAATAGTAGAGCGTTACAGGGTGGACAGTGACTCCCTACAGCAACTTGTGGAGCTGTGCCGGCCACACCTCAGAGCCAGAACAAACAGAGGGGAACCCATCCCAGTGGATACAAAGGTATGTGTAAGCCTGGGAGTAGTAGCTACAGGTGCCTTTCAAAGGCCAACTGGAGATATCATGGGGATCTCACAGGCATCAGCATCCAGGGTACTTCACCAGTTCCTGGATGTCATGTTACCACATGCCAATGAGCACATATACTTCCCCCGAATGCAGGAGGAGTTGGCCAGCAATATGTGTCTCTTCCACCATGTGGCAGAATACCCCGAGGTACTGGGTGCAACAGACTGCATGCACATACACATCAAGTCACCACCCAGTGAGCAGGGTAGGGGCTACATAAACCGCAAGGGATACCCCTCCATCAACTGCCATTGTGGGCAATGCCCAGGGCATTATCATGGATGTGTGTGCTGGCAGCCCTGGAAGCTATCATGACTCCCACATCTGGCATGCCTCACAGCTGTATCAGGTATTTGCCAGGGAGGACATCCCATATGGCCACCTGGTGGGGAATGTTGGCTATGCACTGGAACCGTGGATGATGACTCCTATCAGAAATGCACACACACCCATGCAAGAATTGTACTGAAACCTGACTGTTGCTTTTTCCATTTCACTCTTCTCAGTGTGTATGTTAACTCACACCTGCTAATGCTAACACTGTTTACATGGGAGTATGTACTTTCCTGTGGGAGTTATGGATTAACTGGTATACAACAGTAGTTCTTGCAATGTGTTGCTATGGCTTCACTATTTTCCCTTTACATTCACTCCTTGAAGGCCTGATATTTGTCTTTACTGGAATGTGTTGCTATGGCTTTCCTATTTTCCATTTACATTCACTCCTTGTAATGCATGATATATTTCTTTCAGCAGTAAGTGCTTATATGTTTGCTGTGGCTTGGTGGCACTGCATGCAGTCTGGTGAGCCCAAGGTCTAGGGTTTGACACTTACAAGGGTATTTTATTTTGCTGCTCAGCAGTACTAGGGCCTTGTATTTTGTACTAACAATTATGAATATCAGGCACATGCAGTGCTTGTAAACTGCTATACTGTCATTAGTTTGTTAGATGGCTACATCCTTTGATATTTATGTGTTGTAATCCTTCATGAGAGTGTGCTTGTGGGAGTAATTCTACAGCTATTCGCAGAGTGTGTAACAGCAGACAGGCTGATATGCCTGTATATTTCTGACACTTGCAGGCCTCAGATACTCTCAGGTATATATTTGACCAGCCTCAGGGAAAGGTACATATCAGTGGGATACACCCGTGATATATTTCAGATATTCTGCAATTGTGACTGTGGGGTATTTTGAGCATATGTATTACTACACCATTTCTGACATGCAAGTAGTGTCTACTTTAACTTATTGACAGTCACCATTACGTGGGATACCCCACCTTTCTGCTTACTGTTAGTACATTTCACAGGGAGTCAGTGGGGCACAGGTAACATTTTTTTGCAAATCAGGGACATCCCTGTAAATCAGTCACAGTTGGGAAGTCTGGCCTCATACCTATTCAAATATGGCAGTGTCTATCCTGCTCTGATACTGTGTGGGGTTTGTAAGGTGCTAATGTAACATTATTACCTCCTAGCATGGCTGTTTCTCTTATCACACTAATGTAATGCAATTCCACAAGAATTGCCAGTAAGGATTCAGGGAACAAGCTTTGTGTAATGGCCTTCCTATATTCCCTTTACATTCACTCCTTGTATTTCATGATATATTTCTTTCAGCACCAAGTTCTTGTATATCTGCCATGGCTCAGTGATAATTCGTGCAAACTAGTGTTTCCAAGGTCCGGGGTTCGAGACTGACAGCGGTATTTTATTTTCCTGATGAGCAGACTACAGGCCTTGTCATACAGAGTGACTAAGGCACTTTTAAGCAGTTGTAAGCGGGTTTGTGCTGGTTTGCACAGTGCTTACACATGCGCACACTCGCTTAGCTGAGCGCACACAAGTGCACACCCGCTGACTACTGCTTAAAAGTGCTTACTCCCGCTAGCACCCATGCTAATTTCTTTTAAAGAAAAAAAAATGGGGAGATAGGAAAGTGGTGAAAAAGGGGGCACAAAGAGGGTAGGACAGTAGGAAAACAAGCTTGGGATGTGCAGTAAGGATGTAGGGAAGGCCCATAGCTGCCCATTTCTTTATCAGCAACAGCTGTGCATATGTGCGAAATTTGGTGTGAAATTTGAAACCTTCCACCCCTGAGAGAGGGGTGAGGACAACAAAATATGTTGTACTGCCAATTAGAATTATCAGTTTACATGTCCAGTGGACATGTGTGCGAATTGGGCAGCTATGTATGGGGCGTAATTTTTTTGTGGGAACAGACTGCCCTTTTTTTTTTTTTTTTTTTTTCAGGTGAGAGTAGAATGTGAGGTACAGGAAGTAGGTATATTTGGGGAGGTAGGTTGGGGAGGTTAACAGACAAGACAAACAAGATGCATACAGGGGCAGAGTATGACACATGTGGGGGGTAAACACAAATGATGGGGACAGTTGTTTGGATATCGCAAGCCCATGAGCCCACAGATGGCAACAGTGGAACTGAAATCCCCACCCATAGGCAGTTACCACTGCGCCTTCACAGCCCAGGCCAGGGCTGTGCTGGGGGCTGGATAGGATGGGCAGGCACACCCATGACTTGCGCCACCCTCGCCTCAAGCTGGCGTAGGGGATCAGTCACAGAACGCCTGATCTCACTACGCACCACAGACCGGACCCTATGGAGGGTGAGTGGAGGCTTTCCTCTGGCCACGCTTGCAGAGGGGGGACAAGCCCCATCCCCTGCAGCGCTTCCACCTGAAGGTGGCACAGGGCCACTGGAGGAGGAGGTCCCAGCTTGGGCACTGGTGCCAGGTGCACTCGCCAGCTGAGGTGGGAGAGGTGGGTCCACTGGAACCCACCTTCTCTGTTGTCCTATGTTTAGCAGTATTTTATGGCATTTTGGGTTAGTAACAAACAACATCATTCAAAATTAGTTGTAACAGCATGCATCAGTATTCCCATTAACCAAACACCCATGAATTCCGAACATTGAGCAGCAAGCATAACACATACATATTTAGAACAACAGTGCACATTCCAACAGCATGCAGGGTTGATTGGTGGCAACAGGCCATCAGATTTGGATATGTGAACGGGGCACATGTGTCAACGTACATGCAGATATGCATGAACCAACAGGACAAATGTCCATAGGAATTAATTGTGAATACACATACCTGGAATGGCATCATTTGTGAAAATAGGGTAAGGTTGAGAAATTTTACATTAACAACTAAAACTACCTATACATATACTGTACATTCCTAGTAGATGCAGATATATATCCCCTACATGTATTAGTACAGTTTCCTGTATGTAACCTTAGGAATGTTGGTGATGGGGATGTTACTGCTACATTAATATACATTCCATTTTTATTCATATATGTTCATATCTGGCTGTGTTCAGGTACAGCATCCTGCTACATTTGATTTATATGGGTCTAGACAACTGTGGATGTTCAGCATTTCATACAACCAAATGCAAGGGTACAGCAACATATCCAATTTGTGGGATGGACACAGTCCATGTTCTGTATTTTATTTAACACATTACACTCTTTGGTTGTGGCTGTCTCATTCATTTCATAATGTAGTGACTGCAGTATACCTTTATTCCAGACTTATTACAGCTTTCTTGGTAGCTTCAAACTTTCTTTCTCACACTCTCTCTATTTTATATTTACATTTCAGACTGGTACTTAATTCTAGGCTTTATTAACATTTATTACTGGTTTACAACAACCCTTTCCAGCTGACTCACTTATTTCATATGGCAGAATTTACAAGGATGTATTTGACACTTGTCTATCCTTTGTTGATTGATTACCACTCATTTTCTGGCGGCAGCAGTTATCTGATATTACAATACAGGTGGAAACTTCTATTTGAGACTCGTTTAATCTTTATTACTGGATTGCATTACACTGTTTTCCAGGCTGCATCACTTATCTAATCTTACAATACTAGCAGAATCTTTCTTCTAGGCTTATTTGACCTTTATTAGTGGGTTACAACACTGAACTCTTTTACAATCTCTCTCACTTATATTCTATGACAATACCAGCTAAATAATTACTAACCTGCCTGGTTGCGCAACCTCAGCAGCCTATCAGCAAATGCTCGCTGATTCATGGAACGAACACCTGCAGCTGTAATATAAAGGAAGTAATATTGGAACATATGTCTCCATACTATAGGCTAGGATAGCATTTCTTACATACTTAATTACATGGATACTTACTCAGTAGTGGGGCGTTGGGCATTTGGCGGGCCTCCTGGATCCAACGGTTCAGTTGGTCCTCCCTCCATCGCTTCAGGTCCGCATGGTGGTGACGGACCTTTTCACCAGTCCTTGGAATGCCTGTGGCACTGGTGAGATCATGTGCCAACCGGTTCCACGCCTCTGCCTTGTACGCACCCCAGTGAACCTGGCCCTGCATGAGTTGTTCTTCATGATCATGGACTAGGAGCCAAACCATATATTTTGACTCCTCAACACACCACCTTTGTGCTCTAAAGCAACTTCCCTCTCCTGCACCTGCCATCCTGACTGCAAATGGGTACCACAATTAGTTATGCTGTGAATTCCCGCCTATGGGGCTTATATATGCCAGTTTTCCCGCACTTATCTGTGATTGGCCATTTTGGATATTTATCATCTTAAAAAAACCTGCTTTGTCATGCTTCTATTTCCATTCATTCCTATATATATATGCTAATACTGCATTTCTCAGTACAACTGTCATGGCTTAGTGGTTCAGTACTTTGACTATGGTGCACAATATCCCAGGTTTGACCCTGGGCATTGCTTTTTTTTATTTTACTACTGTCTAGACAGGCTAGGAGGTGTGTTCGTGTAAAGGCAGCTTTGATACAGCTTGCCCAATGTTGCCCGCCGGTAAGCTGGTTGGTGCGCTGCGCAGCTCCGCACAAACGGCTTACGCTGGGTAATGTGTTATTTAGCTATGAGCACTCATATTATGCTGGGTGAAGTACTGCTGAACTATGGGCACTCATTTTAAGTGTGGTAAAGCGCTGCTCAACTCCGGGCACTCATATTAAACCTGTTAAACCGCTCCTCACCTACGGGCACCCATATCCAGCTTGCTAAAGCCTTGCTAAGCTATGGGCAATTCTGATCCTTTTTTTATATTTTATTATGTCGGATTTCTTCAAAAATTCATGGCCCATTTCATTACATTTTACTTAAATTATAGTTTTATATATATATATATATATATATATATATATATATATATATATATATATATATGTCAGGGGATTGTTTCATGCTTATTTAAATAAAAATGGAAAATTATGTTGTGGGAGCTCGAACCGTGACTACCTCTTCTTTGGCCAATGTGTCTACCGCTACGCTATTGCTACTTGGCTTAATTTGCATATTTAGATGTTATATGCTTTTCAATGTCTGCTAACTGTGGCTGAGCAGAGGGCATACCCACGCAAACTAGCGCAACTATGGGCAAACATTTTGGAAATTATAAAAAAAAAAAAAATAAACTGCTATTTTTACATTTTACATTACAGTTGGGTTTATAGTCTGTGAGGGCATGTGGTGTTGTGTTCCTTGACATTTCCGTGGACTCGCTCGTGGGTGTTTACTTTCAGGACTCTGACTCTTCTGGGGGCATGTCCCTTTGCAGAACTCGGCATTCGGACACACCCCCTACTTTCCTACACGGACCGCGTTAGCCTAGGGTATGATTCAGCATGCCCTCATGAATAGGCATGGCATGCTGATGTCATACCGTTAGACTGCATCCTCCATGTAAGACATATTAACTCTTACACGGAGGTTTCGTGAATCCGGCCCTTGGAGAAATTAAACCCAGAGAAATATATAAAAAAATAAATAAATCAAACAAGCCTACTGGCCAATAGCAAAACAGCACAATTCAAGGTTCTGCAAGCAATCAGAGGAGCAGAAATGGCTTAGTGGCTTAGTTCTTCCTTTGGTCTATTGTTAGAGCCAAAGCAATTCTGAATCATATTACTATAAATGTGTATCTATATATCTATATATATATATATATATTTATATATATATATATATATATATATATATACATATATATATATATGTATATATATATATATATATATATATATATATATATATATATATATATATATATATTTTTTTATATGTATGTCTATATATATATATATATATATATATATATATATATATATATATATACATATATATATATATATATATATATATATATATATATTTTTTTATTTATATATATATATATATATATACACACACACACACACACACACACACACACACACACACACACACACACGCACATATATCAGAGAAGGAGTACTAAATGAGTTCTCATTAACTGAATTTGTAGGAATGGTAGAACAGTAAGATGAGCAGCTTTTAAAAGAAATATGGAAAAAAGGATAAATCTTCAAGGTAGTGCTCTGTGTGCTAAGTAGATAAGAAAATAGGAAGAAAGGTAACTTGAATTTAGCAGCCTAAAGGGGTGAATCTTCCAATTTGATCTATTAGATCCCAGCAGTAATATTGGATGAGATAACACTGGAAGATGTTTCCAGAGACATTTTATAGTAAAGGAGGTTAACATAACAGCAATACTGGCTGACTGTGTGTGAATCTGTGGAAAACAATCGGTGGGAAAACGTACTTAAATACCTTATACAACTGGCAATAGCAACAAAAGAGGAGTGAGAGTGAATTTGGTAATTTAATTATCACACCAGGCAGAAAACAGAAACACTTTAAAACCACAACAACCAAAGGGTGGAAGGATTAGGAGAAAATATTCAGAACAGTAACAAGCTATAGATGAAGTCAGACACTAAACTTTGTAGCCCATAGCATTTTAGGTCTACAAGCTACAGCCAAGAAATGTTCCCAATCTGGGCAAGTCAAAATGGGCAACAACCAAAGTGCAGTGATATATAAAATTAAGGACCCAAGAGCAGGAGAGAGCAATACAATCAGTATAACAGATTTGTAACTAACCAGGTAAAACCAGACATATGAGCTCATAAATCAGAAGCCACACAACCACTGAAGCTGTAAATTACTTACCTAGTTTAAACAAAATTGTTTTAGCTAAAGAACAAAATAGTTTACTTACAGAAAATTCAACAGAACAGTAATAAACCAGAAATAGAATCAGACTCTAAACCTCGTAGTCCTTATTATTTCAGGGTCTGTACAGTTAAAGTACTAAATAATGCACATGCAACAAAATGCCTTAAAATGATTCTGATTATTACAATAAATCACATGTAATATTGTTGTTTAATTTTCTGGTGTACAGATACACAGGAGCTTGATTTACTTTCGTTTAGAGATGTAGCTATGAAGTGTTCCTAGTCCATTTAAGTCATACTGGATTTTATTCACAGTGACTGTGATCTGCATTTTTCTATCTGTGTAATTTGAATTATCTTGTTTATGCCAACAGAAACATTCTTAACTTTGCTTAATATACTGCATTGTTTTAACTAAGGTTGCTGAAGTACTATTTCAAAAAAAATGTTTGATTTTATGGACATAATTCAGTCAGTCTTGATTCACAAACTGAGGGAAGGCCTTGGGTAAAAAAATATTCTGCAAGTTGACTTATTTAGCTTGTAATTTACCTCCAAACATCTGAATAATTTACTCCAACTGCGGTGGTGGTCTGCGGTAGCGTTGTCGCCTCACAGTAAGATGTCCTGTTCGATTCTCAGTTAGAGCGTCTTCTGTGTGGAGACATGCGTGAATGGGCATACCTTCGTTGAAGGTTGTGCATCAGAGCCAGCAACTCGGCACGTAAAAATCTACTGCCAATCATTAGCAGACCGGAGTTCTGCTGTGGCGACCTCTAACCGGGAAAAGCCGAAAGACACAACAACTTTACTATGTTTATACTATTTTTCTGACCAGACTTCCTTCTGATGCTTTGTCATACTTTATTGTTTTGCAGTCCCAGTTTCTTACTTTTATTGGCTCAGCATTCACAGAGTTCATTTTCACAGTGCACACAACCATTTCACCCTTTATATCATTGTCTGTCTATAGCATATTAATATTGTGTTTGTGTGACTTATTTCTGTTAGAGCACATTCTTGTAGCATTGTTAGCTGCACCACATATCTTGTGGTCTGGATTTTTTTTTGCCCTGTACTGCCTATTTTCATTCACACTGCATCCATGAGTACCTTGGATGTGACTCTTTGCTGCTCATTTGTTATTTATATGCCATTAGACAACATGTTAAATGTTGTATGTTGCCCCCTCAGTTTTTATTTGTATTATTTTTATATCATTTTAGTTTTGCTTACTGCATATTTTCAAATTTTATTTTAATTTTAAACACTTCCATGCCCTAAATTGTTGATTTCAACTGCACATTTGAGTATTCACTGCTACCTCACATATCTCTGGTTTTTTTTGTAAATGTTAGGTTTACGTCTCTCAAAAGCCTTCCCTTCTGTGGTCATTATTTATGCAATACACAGTTCTAACTCGAAATATTCACATGCCTCCTCTTGAAATTCATAGTTCTACACTGTATCGCAAACCAGTTACACATATATCAATCATCCCTTGTATCTCCTTATTTTTTTTCATATAGGCCAGCTTATTTCTTTGGCACATGATAAGCCTGAAATTTAGCTTTCGGTGTGGTTAAACTATTTTTTTTTCCTTCTCACTTAAAGCCTGAGCATTAAATACTTTAATGGCTTCCTTGCCTACAATGTGAAGAGAAGTGTCACATTTTAACATTCTATGATTGCTACTAAGGCCACTCACAGTACAACACAGTGCATATCTTTGGATCCAATACTTCCATTTTTTATCAAGTTTTCCTGTATTTTGAAAGTAGCTCGACATTACATCATCACTTCAAAACAAAAACAGAAGAAAATCTTCTCCAAAATTAAAGGCAACTGTTTATTTTTTGCATATTGTAAGTTAAGGACTTGTCACCTGACTGAAATTAACTTTTCTAAAGTGGACTCTGACTGAAAAAAAAGTAGAGCTTAGGTGCAGAAACTGTAGTTGGATAAAATCAGTTAAGTGGTTGGTCTCTGCAAGGACAAAATCAACAGAAATGATTATTTTAGCCATCCAAATCATCATTACAACTATTTCACTTCTGTTGCTAATCATTTTACACTCACTCTGTGTTAGGTATGGCTGACCCAAGTTCTAGCATTCTTAAAATGATCATTATCACGTTCAACACCAGTGTAGGCATGACTATACAAAACTACTGAATAATTCATTAAATTGGGTTAAACATTATCAGCCTAACAGCAAAAATATTTTCCCCATGGCATTTCAGTAGCAAACATTACAAGAAGGATAAAACATCAGAAGTTACACAAGTAATGTTATGTAAACATTTACAGGAACCACTCCAAAAGAAATGCAGTCAAACTAATTAACAATGATGGGAACCAAACTACTTATCTGAATTTAAACATACTTTCAAGTTACAATCTAAATTCAGTTTAAATGGGACCAAAGTATTAAATGTTGTAAGCAATAAACTCTCTTTATATTGTAACTATAGTCCTGCTGTCTGACTGAAATAAACTTTTTGAGGTGGACTGCATCTGAAAAGTACAGAAACAATAGTTGGAGAAAATGAATTATGCATCTGGTTCTGCAAGAGTAAGAACAAACTAAATTATCATTTGCCATCTGAGTTACCATTCTAATAGTTTCCCTTCTGTCACCATCATTTTTCTTCTGAATCTATGGTAGGCCTTTCAAACTTAGGTTCTAACATTCCTGAAAATAATTATTATTGGGTTAGACAACAGTGTAGGCATGAGGCTTTAAAAGAGAAGAGAGATAATAAAGACATGTTGCTAACTCAATTGTTTATTCAGAAGTCCCTAAACCCTCTAGTTTACATGATGAACATTCCAAGTAACTCTTCTTTGTTAAAGGTATTCTACATAGCCTTCTCAGGAAACGTCTTAATATGCAATCTGTATTTTCTGCACTTAAAATGTAGGCATGTCTCATCCTCCCTCATCTGTCCTTCCTGTTGCATTGTATACCATTCCAGGGTCCATTGAGCATCGTGTACACCCATATCAGGTGTCACTTCCCTTGTCTATCCTCTACTGAGATTGGGTATAACTCCTGTACCTTTTCCTCATATGCCTTGTCCTCTAATCTGTTTCATACCTTGTTAGCCTATCTTTGAACTTATTAGACCAGCTTGATATCCTTATCCTTGCATTAACACAGTATACAAACAGGACTTGATCAGGGATCCATGGATAGTAATGCAGCCATTGTTTTTCTGGATTCTATTTCAGTAAGGATACAGACCAGCGTCTTATTGGCCCTGACTATAACCATCTTTGTTTTAACCTGTTGGTTCATTTCTACTGTTAATACCACATCAAAACATTTTTGTACCTGAACTATGCTTTTATTTTAGGATTTCTCATTTTCATTTTTATTCAGCTTTTGAACTTTTGGAGTACAGATGAAATATTTGACATATCCTTGAATTAAATATTGTATGCTACTTCCAAGTTTTAAGTTCTAAAATGTAACCATGGGCTGAGCCTGAAAATTGCCCAGTTGAATAAGTGTTCTACACCAGACAGCAAATACATAAATTAATAAACATAAATAAAAATGCCACACTGTCATTCTACATTGGCCATTTTAAAGGCTTAATCTGTCAATATCTACTGTAACTTCTGCCATAGTGTCATCCAGAAATAAGCCAGTCCTGTTATCAATGTACTCATACCTGTGATGTCTGCCTTAAAGCTGGCAAACACAACTAGTCCTAAGACCAGCCACTGTATAACCCAACTAACCACATATTTCCTCTAAGAAAGTCCACCTTTGCAGCTACTCTTTGTTTTCTGCTAACCAGCCATTTAATCAACTTTTGTCCTACTCCAAGTTTCCCTCAGTTTGCTTATAAGTCTCCTGTGGTTGAAAGAGTCAGAGACTTAACTGAAGTCAAGGAATACAACAGTGAGCAGGTTTCATTTGCTATGTTCCAGAGTAAAACTGAATTAGATCAGACATATATTTCTTGCTTTCATAAAACTATGTTGATATTATGCAGGTTGTTGTTATCCAGGAAACTGACTAGTACTCCCCACCATATCTTCTCTTTAGTTTTTTCTAGCCTACAATTGAGAAAAGGACATTGCAATGGCATTCCACTTTCCCAGGGACATAAAATCATGAACACGTTCTGTAAGTATGACACAATGAAGCTGTAAAAATTGTATATTCATGGAATATTACTAATATGAAATACAGATTACACACTTGTACAGCAGGAAATGTTTCAGCTGTCTACAAAAATTTCTTGAAACTGAGTACGATACATAGTGTGTATGCACAAGCATAACAGCATGCTATGCTGAAAAGGGTTCATCTGGAATGTGCATAAAATATGCTTTATTTTAGAAAAATGAACACTAGACCAATCCTGATCCTTTTGGAGACATTGAGGAATGGAGCCAGACCAAAGTGGATTAGATAGTCCCTGGGATTCATGAAGCTTGCACCAGGTGCAGGCGTAGCATCAGCATTCCAACACCAAATATGGCCAACGAGCAATCCAGGTATGAGCTGTTCCCATGTGCACTACCTGCTTACGCTATGCCCGCACATCTCCCGGGCCCTGTATGCTAACTACTCCATATGCAGCAGTGTAGCATGCAAATGAAGGTATGTAGTGATCCAGGAAGTGGTGCAGGCATAGTGTAAGCATGCAGAAATGTAAACTGTAAAAAACGGTTTACATTTTTGCAAACATAAAATCGGAGCCATGACAGCCGACCAAACACATGTATTATATTGTTAATATATGCCAATGGCTAAAAATATAGCCATTGGCATAAAATACATGTATACATGTATAAAATATAAAAATAACATTTAATTTTCTTTTACACACTGTTGTGGAGTTTAAGAGCAGGGCAGCGGTGCACAAACAGGATCGCAAGGAAAATAGAAAAATATAGAATAAAACTGCAATGTAACACATATCATGATTTCTCCATAATAGTCAATGGCAGGCATACAGAACAAAGCAGATTTGCATTATATCAGCTACAAGACACATTTTGCAACACATGACTGGGTAGGGAAAGTACAAAAGCAAGAAAGACGGCAGGTGGAGGCATGCCTGATAATTGGAGGGGATCCTGGTATAAAAGTGAATTAAAGGGCAACAGATTAATCAAGGCAGACAAGCATAACTCCACACTAAAGGCCCAACACTTGCAGTACTCACTGTAAAACACATAATTAAGATACCCTGCAGCTGGAATTGCTCTTACACACCCAATGATGCCAGCAACATCCATAGCACAATAGTATTAAGTGTGAAATCACTTCACACACACTTGTGTATTCCCATACACTCTGCACCATTGGTGTATACAGATGGGGAACTTTTAATATGTACATGTTAGGGGCTGCCATAGCTTTGATCCACCTGCATGTTTTGGAGACTGAAGGTGGTGTGGAGGATGATGCTCACAACCACTTCAGGTACCAAAGGAGGAGAAGAGTGTTCAGACCCAGGGTAACCTACCAGGGGCTACATGATCTGGAGATAGTAGAGTGTTACAGGGTGGACAGAGCCACCCTACAGCAACTTGTGGAGCTGTGCCAGCCATGCCTCAGAGCCAGAACAAACAGAGGGGAACCCATCCCAGTGGATACGAAGGTATGTGTAAGCCTGGGAGTAGTAGCTACAGGTACCTTTCAAAGGCCAACTGGAGATATCATGGGGATCTCACAGGCATCAGTATCCAGAGTACTTCACCAGCTCCTGGATGTCATGTTACCACATGCCAATGAACACATATACTTCCCCCGAATGCAGGAGGAGTTGGCCAGCAATATGTGTCTCTTCCACCGTGTGGCAGAATACCCAGAGGTACTGGGTGCAATAGACTGCACGCACATACACATCAAGTCACCACCCAGTGAGCAGGGTAGGGGCTACATAAACCGCAAGGGATACCCCTCCATCAACTGCCATCGTGTGCAATGCCCAGGGCATTATCATGGATGTGTGTGCTGGCAGCCCTGGAAGCTATCATGACCCCCACATCTGGCATGCCTCACAGCTGTATCAGGTATTTGCCAGGGGTGACATCCCATATGGCCATCTGGTGGAGAATGCTGGCTATGCACTGGAACCGTAGTTGATGACGCCTATCAGAAATGAACACACACCCATGCAAGAATGCCATAACGAGGCACACGCACAAACCAGAATCATCATAGAGCATGTGTTTGGAATGCTTAAATCATGGTTCCATTGCTTGGACATATCTGGTGGAGCCTTGCAATACTCTCCAGGCACGTGTGCCCACATCTTCATAGCATGTGCCATGCTACACAATATGATCCTGCGGAAACAGCTGCAGCAGGGACAGAATGGTGAAGGCCCTCACAGCCCACCACCATTGTCAAGGGCCCCACAGGCACAGAGGTACTCAGACCATGAACACCCTGAGCCAGCCCCAGTAGGTAACGAAGGCATGCCCAGTATGCCCATGCCTTGGCAAGGAGGAAATGTATAGCACACACACTGACAGTGTAGGCACCAAGGGACTGATACCTTTCTCCCCCTGCACACACAGTAGAAATGGATGGCAGACACACAAGACTGCCTGTAAATTGTCATGTATAGGCAGTCTACTGTGTGCATCCAACATAGGCAGCCCTCAACTATTGCACACACAACTGCTATTGGCACAAGGTAAGTCAACACCTGAACAGTAAATTAAGCTATCAGCATGTGCTGATACTGTATGTATAGGTTCATAGGTTCATAGGTAGGTACTTGGCTAACTGCCTGAGGGCATTCATAAGCCTAGCCAAAAATGTATCAGCTTTTGCCACCCCATTGATGAATTAACTGTCCCTCTGTGGAGCAGAGCCAATGGTGGAATCCCTGGGGTGTATCTACTGTTCCCCATCCACTCTTCAAGGTTTCTCTTGAAGAGTGTTAGTGAGGGGCTCTGTATAATGTAATTAAGGATGTAGTTCCAAAGCATGGGGAGTTTCTGTGACAGGAATCTGTCCCTCCAGCATCTTCTAGTTATTGTTGTGGCAAGGTTTAGCTCACTACAGCATGTGGCTCACTGTGACATGGATTCCCATAGGTGGAGTATATCCATTAAGCCTGAGTTGGACATGGCTTTGTTGGCCAGCAGAGATTATCTCTGAGTAAATGAGATGACACTGAGTAAAGCAGGAGTTTATTCAGTCTGGCTGCATGGGACATATTTTTGAGGCCAGTAATCCTATTGGTGAGGTATGTTCATGGACCTTCCAGCTGTTGGAAGTATCTTTTGAGGTACATCCCAAATGGCTTATTATACTCTATGATCGGACTGATGAGTGATGAGTAAAGGGGCAGTATAACCTCAGTATGTCTAGATGTGAACCCTTTAGTAATCAGATGGCCTACATAGAAGGATGCCCTAACTACTTTGGAGATATGATTGTCAAAGGAGAGATCACTATCTACCTTAGTCCCCAGATACCCTGTTACCTCATCTGTATTAAAGTGGCCGCCACTTATGTGTTAGTATGTGGGTGTTTTGTTTTTCTAAAATGGAATGACCATGCAGTTTGTGGCTCTTAACTGGTGTCCATGACTTTGACACCCTGTGTCGGTCTCTGTGAGGCCCCTTGAAGGATGTCTATGTCAGCTGGACTGTCAATTATTGCTCCCAGTTTGCAGTCATTGCCAAACATGGTCTGCCATAGTCCACCTGTGTTTACCTGTACCTCTGAGAAGTATATGCCAAACAGTAGGTGTCCCAGGACTGAGTCCTGTGGGACACCAGTTGTGACTGGTTAAGAGTTGGACCTGGAGGCTGCTAGTCTTACCATGTGGGTTCTGTGTGTAAGCCTGTTGGCAACCCATCCTGCGATGTATGGGTTTATGTACAGACTGGTGAGGTTATCAATAATACCTGAGTGGGTAAGGGTGTCAAAAGCCTTGGCGAGGTCCTGGTAGTATGTGTTGAACCACCTCTCCCCTCATCTAACACCTTGGTGACTGTCTGTAAGATGTCAAACAGGTTCAGTAGGCATGATCTGCACTCAACCAAGCTGACCTGTGTTGGGTCAAGTGTTTGGAGGTTATCAATGTCTTTGACAATGAGGATGCACCCCATAGCTTTGCAGACCAGGCTAGTCAGGCATATGGGGTGGTAGTTACCATGGTCAGTTGTGTTTCCACCTTGGTGGAGTGGAATAACCGTTGCTATGCACCATTGTATGGGCATGTAGCCTGTGTAGAGGCTGAGGTTGAAAAGTTTAATTAGGTGGGGGGTTAATTTGTCTTCTAGCGTTTGCAAGATGCAGTCTGAGTCACTATCTGCCTCCATTGATGCTGTGTTTTGCCATCTGAGAGGGCCATTTCCACCTGTGTGTTTCTGATGTCTGGGATACTGTACTTTGCGGGTATTGTTGTGGGCTCTTTAGGGGGTGAAGTTTGCACTGAATGTATCTGCAAGGATGTTGGTGATATTAGTAGGGTCAGTATATTTTGTGCTATATTGCACCGGCACAGTGCAAATCTGTGTGTTACCACTTAGATCCTTGACATAGCCAAAGAAGGCTTTGTGGTTATCTTTCGAATCCCTGCCTATATTCCTGTTGATGTTAGCCTTGGATATTTTCATGAGGGACCTATGTTTCTTACTAATATTGGTCACGGATGTTTGCCCTTCTTGGGTTTTGCTGTTTTTCTGGACTACTGTCCTACTTCTGTTGTACAGCCTGTTTATTGCAGGGGTCCACCAGACTGGTGTCCTTGTCTAAGAGGAGCGAGTCTTAGTTTACCAGTGATGGCATGATCCATACATCGTTGTAGGTGCTTATATAGTGCATTTGTAAACCTTTATGTATCTTGAGCAGTGTTTTCCCTTAGCATGGGGGCTGTAAAACCTCCCACCTCTGTCTTTAGTAGTGTGAATTTAGCTGTAGGAAAGGTATTCACTGTGGTTTCCTTGAGTGGGGGAGATGGTTGGGTGTGGAAATCATCAGTGAATAGTCCATGGTCAGATCTAAACAGTGACCGGTTTACCTCTGCTGTGGTGCACCTGTCACCCATGTTGGTGATTACCACTTCTAGTATGTTTCCACCTCTCGTTAGGGAGTTTATCATCTGACAAAGGGCATATGAAGTGATAAATTCCAGGAAGCGCTGGGCCTGGAAATGAGTACTCGAGTAAGTTTCCCAGTTAATGGTAGGGTAGTTGACATCGACCAGTACCAGGGTGTTCAGTAAGACTGAGGAGTGGTGGTCCTGGGTCATGGAGGGTGATCTGTAGCAGGCCACAGTTTGCATTGCAGTTGTGGCTGATGTTAGCTGCACATGGATGATCTCAGAGGTATCATGCTGCCCCACTAACCTGGAGGTGTAGATATCCCTGATGAATATGGATACACCCTCTCCATGTCTGTGTCAGTCCAAGTTCTGTGGCCAAAATGTGTGGTATGGGTTGTAATCTGGTAGTGCTGGTGTGCTCTCAGGAGCCTTAAAATAGGTCTCAGTTACTGCACAGATGTTGAGGTTGTCCATACGGAGGAGAGCTGTGAGTATGTGCATGTTGTGATTACAACCCCTGACGTTGAGTAGCATAACCCCCATTGATTTTGCTATTGTGCTGTTTACGGAGGTGGGATTTACCTCTGAGACTTGCCTAAAAAAGGCACCATGGGGATGCCAATAGCCTTGGCCAGTATTCCAAAGCCTAAGGCTGACACATAAGCCGGTATGGTATTGTTGCATGCATGTTTCCCAGCTGTGCTTGATTTTTATCTTTCCTGTAGGTAACCTACTGGTAAGGAATATAAAGCCTTAAACATATACAAGTCTTCTAGCTTCCAAGATAGGCTTTTGGAGTGATTAAGTATTAGTATTCTGTATGTTCTTGCTGTACTTAAATGTTTTCTGACTACATGCTGATTTTTCACTGTATATTGTGATCTGAAAGTTCTGTTTATTCACATATTATGTCTGTGATGACCTTCACTTTAGAGGTTCACTGATAGGTAGTAGGCTATCTGCCCAAGGGAATTTAGAAGCATAGCTACAGTGTGTTGGCTTTCTCCCCACCATTGATGAAGTAACTGAGCCTCTGTCAAGCATAGCCAATGAAGTGATTCCAGGCAGAGTTGCCGGAAGCTGTTGAAGACTGAGGTGGCAGAAGGTGATCGGGGCACTTAGTGATCTAAAGAGGGCATGTTAACATGAAAAATTAACACCATTCAATTTCCCCAACAGGTCTTGCAGCTATAAAACTGGAGGGGCTACCCAACCCCCTGGCTGTATGGTTCTGGGGCACATGATCCCAGGGGTGTATATTCTGTTACCCACTCACACATCAAGGTTTCTCATGAAGTGTGTCAGTGAGGGGCTATGCCTAATGTAGTTAGGAATTTAATTTATAGTCTCTCATTTCATTTGTTGTTTTTATTTCAAGAGTAAGTGAAGCTCAGTGGGTTTGGGCACCTCCGCCCTTTGCTTAGCCTAGCTTACACATAGAAATCATCTAAATAGGAAATAGGCAAAAACAATGTCAATGTCAATAGTATAATGGTTACAGCATGTGCATTCCGGGTTCAAATCCCACTAAAGTCAAAGATGTTTTTCATGTTAAAAAGTATACCTTAACCACAGCTTGCATATTTAGGTAGTATTCTTCAGTATAATAAACATTTGAAACGCCCATATAAACCCATGTGTGCTGGAGAGTAAAGTCAACAGAGAATGTAATGTTATGTAAGCACATAGTGAGATGTTACTTCACTGAAATGCATATATCCTGAGTAGTTAGCAGATGTGGCCATGTTTGTGCGCACAGGTTATAAGTTTTAAAGTCTGTTTAACTGTGTTTAACTGCTGCTTTAATGTCACACAAACACTTTTAAACATGCTTACAACTGCTTAAATGAGCCTTATTCTGGAGTAAAACTCATTTGTAAAGCATTACAGGTGTTGAACCCTGGGCCAAGTGCACCATAGTCATGGAAACTTACCACTAAGCCATCTAAACTGTATACATGCTTTATGGTCTTTCGACTGCACCTTATACTATAGGCATTCCACAGTACTGACCACAAATGGGACAGTCACTTTGTGTACATATGTACAGTACATTGTAATGTACTGTAGTTTGTGAATCAACATATACAAGTCTACATATGTATGACTGTTACAAATGAATACTAAATAGATATATATATTGCATGTCAGTGATGTCTGCACATATATATATATATATATATATATATATATATATATATATATATATATGTATACAGTTACATCTATAGCCATATATATATATATATATATATATATATATATATATATATATATATAGTATATGTATATATGTATAGTATTTATATATATTGAAGGAAATATGTTTATTTAATTTTTACATTTTATAAATGAATATTTGATATGTTATTGCAGGTTTTGCACACTAGAGGGAGGTGTATTCACATGAGTCTTTGAATGGTTTTAAGTATGGTTATTTTCATGAATATGTATTAGCCCTGTTAAATATTCATGAACAGCATGAACAAGATTGGTGTATTTGAATCTTATTTTAATTGTTTGTATCATTTTATTGGACAAGTTGGTATCAATTAAAGTATATAAATGTAAAAGAATTAATAGGAAATTGTCTGATGAAGTCCTGGTGGAGAGGAACGAAAACGCATGCTGGTATATGTCTATGTGAAGTGCGTTAATGAACGTTTGAATTACAATAAATTACAACAAAAAAATTCATCTGGTATCATTTCTGCGACTCCAGTAGCATTTTGGCGGATTATTGGTCGTTTTTTGTGCTACTATCTACTATTTTTGTGAGTTTGAATATATATATATATATATATATATATATATATATATATATATATATATATACAGTTACATATATAGCTATATATATATATATATATATATATATATATATATATACACACATCTATGAACACACTTTGTGACACGGAAGCAATCCAAAGGAATTGAAGTGTACACAAAACACATGCAGCACTGCTATTATAACTATTAACAATAACTTAATTCACCATAGAAGGGATGGTTGTTGTGTATGTGGAGATCGAGGTGGAGGGAGGAATGATGGGTAATGAAATTATGCATCAAGGAGAGCTTGGGTTGGATGTTCAATAAGTGAACTGGAGGGGTATACATGGAGTATGGGGACAGTATAAAAAATAAACAAAACAAGAACCATTCTCATCCATACACCCTGTCAGGTCACATTGCAACACTTAATTCCACAGACATATGAACATTAACATGTATCATACATATGTACACCAACTGACTGTCACATTTTTTTTCATTAGTGAGGAATGCCCATAGTAAAATGTATATTCTAAACACCATAACATTTGTACATATCTCAGATGCCTTAGTGGTAAAGTCAGTGACTGTGGTGTTTATGGTCCCGGGTGCAAGGGCTGTTAATTTATTTTGAGGGCCAAAATAAGGGCTGTCAGATGCAGGTTGATTAAAGCACTTTTAAGCAGTTATAAGCGGTTTTGCATGGGTTTGCATGATGGTAAGTGGTGCTTAAACACAGTTAAACGTGTAAACGCTTCACAGATTTAACCTTTGCTTAACGTTGCGCAGACCATGGGCAAACCTGCTTACAACCACTTAAGTGTGTGTTAATCACACTTTCCCTAACAGTGCCTGTTCTGAGAGGTAAAATAATAATCATTTCCAGGATTAGAACCCACAACTATGTACACCATCCTCAGAATAACCTACCACTAAGCTACCTGAGATGTACTTATGCCAGCTGTGTATTCAGACAGGTTAAAACACAATAGGGAGGATTGTGTGGAAATAGGACAAACCACCATGTACCCAATGAAAGGTGTATGCTATATATATATATATATATATATATATATATATATATATATATATATATATATATATATATATATATATATATATATATATACATGAGAGAGAGAGAGAGATAGAGAGAGATACATAGATACATGTCGATATATAGAGATATACATATATATGTAGATATGTAGATAGGTTAAAAACATGTACACATCTATGGTGGCAAATATAAACGTATGTAATAATATATAGTATATATCTATATCTCTATCTATATACACACACACACACACACACACATATATATATATATATATATATATATATATATATATATACATGCATACATACATACATGTGTGTATACAGCATCTGAAGTGTTCAAATCTGAGTATAACATGGACCATAGCAATCACACATTCTGCCACCCCCAAACAATATGAACATAACATATGAAGAGTATATTCCAATACACTATTACAAATATGTTCTATAGACATGAGCCAAATAGGGTTAGTCACAAACACAACAACAATGACTGCAAATATCCATGACAGAAATACACAGACATCTTTCATTTAGCAAAACTTTATTACATTCCAATGTATTGCCAAAAGGTTTCAAGGACTAAGAATACCTGCATGCTATACAGGAAGTATTTAACAGTGCCTTAATGAATCAGCCTGCACCTACCATAGTATTAGTCCACTAAGGAATAGGTGTTCACATAGGGAAAGAATCCCCACACACATATAGAATATGTATAAAAGCAGTTCCTACACACCTGCATCTGCTATGTGCACCCACCAACATCTCCCCCACACCCAAACTACTTACAACAATGCATACTGTCATACCATAACCAATTATTCACCCACTGTACTACATCTGCTGAAACCTTAACATACCTGGACAGAGACACACTAACATGGCCCTATGTGAAATAGTTGCTGTTATACAATGGAACAGCTGCAGATGTTACATGGTTTGTTTGAACTAATCGTGTTTCAGGGGGTTGAAAAGTAATTACACCAGGAAGTGTTACCAATTACTGATTATCAACACAGTATGATACACATTTACACCAAACTAAAGATGTCTGGTGAGCACACTGTAAACCCTCTAACGTATGCATAGCCATACAGTCTTGAGCTAGTCAAACATCCTGGCCAGACTGAAACATATGCAGAAGTATTAGGTACAGACAAACCCTGCACAAGTAGCAATGTTCAGAAATATAACAGCAGTACTCACATTTAGACCAAATCTTCTAGGCATTACATACAATATATTTGTGATTGTCTCCATACAGCTGTTGCAATAAATTTCAAACAACACTTCCAGGCTGTCTTCCTCACAAGTAAGGCAAAGGAGCAACGCCCAAGTGGAGTACTCATTTATACTCCACCATTGCCATGGTATTGGCTAAGGTAGTAGCTGCACAGCTGATGTGCATGTAATTAACTACTTTGGAACATCAATTGCTGATCAGGATAGCACATGTTACTGATCTCTAACTATAAAAGGATGCCTTGTCACACATTCAAACCATCTGTATCTACCTGCAGAATAGTAGAAAACACCCAACAGAAGATTGAAACACAAACCGAAAACGATTACTATATCAGTCAATAACACCTCCAATTACTAAGAAGGTATATATAACATTTAGTATGTCTGTGTATGTAGTACCTGTTCTGTAATAATTACAGTCTAATCAATGCACATAGTGGAAGTAGCTATCTTGTAGCAATGTATTGTTGAGCAGTAGTAATGCTTGTAGTATTCTATGTGTGTACTGTTGTAGGTCACAAGCAAACTCCTCATACACCACAAGGGATGATATATATATATGGGCTTGGAATTCACCAATTCATTTCCAGCCACTGTCAGTGTCAGGGTTGGTCCAACAAGTATGTGATATAACAGGGGATAGTATATGTTGATATATTGTAACAGTAGACATATGTATGGGTGTATTAGTGAGATGAACATGTCAAAGGTGGGCTTACTGTGCAAATATGATTTGCATTGTGGGATATTGTGCCAATAACTGTGTAATGTACAGTATCTTAGGCATATCTGTATTCCATTTTACATAGCATTTCTGTTATGTTATGCAAACATTACTTATGTCTATTGGCAATTACAATACTTAGTAACAGGATACATATGACGTGTATTCATCTGACAGTTTAGCAGCATGACAGCAAAGAAAATTGGAAGAGTTAGGCAACGATCCATACACATAAAACATGTAATATCCACCTCACTAGTATCATTTGCAAGCAATAACAGCTGTGTATGTGTACATGTTATGCAAATGTGTATTGACCCTTGTTACAGAGCTGGCCAGAATGGCTATGTGCACACCTACATAGAGTGGATATTGAGAGTAGAGACACACTGGTTGAACTTTCAGGTTTGTGTAGCCTAACCTCTCATTGCCAACCCAACAGCTGCTTGCACATGCTGTATGTAAGGTTGTGCACAGCACTGGTAGTGAAACAGGTTGCATATCATCTTTAACTCCAGTGTAACATCTGCAGTAGGAGTGTAGGATGTAGGAGACTGCTGCCCATGTGTAATAGCTGCTTCATATGTGATGGCTTACACTATCTGATTATATCCTGACCATGTTGATAGTGGCAGCAGTCTATTGATACTTGACTCTGTTTGGGGAGTGGGTGTCTGTGCCCAGCAGAGATCATGGTTCTGGTAGATATGTGAGTCTATACCCAGAGAAGGATACAGACCTGTTGATATTTGCATCATCTGTAATCAACTATCAGGATGTGAAGTGCTCCTCAGAGGAGGATTGCTGCTAAAGGTAGCTACTGTGTTTCTGTAATAGCCAGTTTTGTTACATCCATAACACAAATATTTACTTGTGAGCATCACTGTCTAAAACATCTTCATAAGCAATATGTAAACTAAATACAGTACTTGGTACTTGTAGTACTGAATGCTCATACAGGCATGTCCACTAGTCAGCTACTGGTGTTTACTAATGTCAGCTTTGTGTATGTGGCCATCCTGGGGGAATGTAATCTCTATGCCATGTATACTGCCAAACCCACCTAACACCACACCCCACACATTGTCTGGGATGCAGCTACAGGGGTAAGATGGAGGGCAACCCAGTCTACAGCCATGACTGGACTGGACAGTCATGAGATGTAGGTTAACACATGCATATCATCACTACAACCAACACATACCCTTTCCAGAACACAGTAAGGACACCCACACATACCACCAGAAATCACACACATTCAAAGAGGCTTCTAAGTACCTGACCAAGCAAGAGACCTCCCAAGCTGGAATAGACAGACAACAAAATACAAAAACTGTATGACATAGTTTGCATAATTGTGCCACACTTCAGAACACGTGGCCAGAAAGATGCCCAACAGTACTCATTTGTGAATGCAAACTCTAGCACTATGTTACACATCAAGCTATATGAGGGCAAACATACTGTCAGCTGCCTGTCTG
This sequence comes from Protopterus annectens, assembly GCF_019279795.1. Classification (NCBI taxonomy): domain Eukaryota; kingdom Metazoa; phylum Chordata; order Ceratodontiformes; family Protopteridae; genus Protopterus; species Protopterus annectens. The sequence goes on along the minus strand of NC_056730.1, from coordinate 612,570,411 downwards.
CCATGATTAGCCACATAGCCATACACTCAGACCACCTTTTGAACTATACACATGGCTCTGGCATATTCCATGTTGTTGTGCAGAACCTGTGATGCAATAGCCTGGACTGCATGGAAACACACATGTAGGAACTGTCAGGTCTTGTAGCCCATGCAGGTATGTCCCAAGGCCTGGGTAGCATTCCACTATTGGCCATAATTATACTGTAGTACAGGGACAAAAGGATTGTATTCCATAATTGTCTAATGTACTGGTGTAATTCAAAGGGTATCCAGTATCTCTCTGCCTGGGATAACATGGTTGACAGAAAATGATGCTTTGCCAGACAGGGCCTGCACCTGTCACCCTTGGGAATCTGGATACTGGCTAGGGCTCATGCTTCCCCTATAGTGCCTTCATCATACAAAGTTCCAGTGAAAGTCCACTGCTGTAACAGTGACACCCAAGCAATAAACTGAGGGTCTCGCTACTCAGTAATACATTTTAGATACTCAATATGGACTCACTTACATCAATCCTTAACATGGAGAACATATCTGTGCAGTGACTGAGCTATGACTCAATGCTCTGGAGAGCACCCCTTCATGACCATGTTATAACACATACCTCACCTCTTGGTCATTTTGAAAACATGGGCCACAGGTGTGTCCATATTTCTGAAGGATATGTACACCCCCACACAAGTTGAACTTGCATAACGTCAGATGCAGTATGCTGAGCAACTACCTTTGTGCCAAAGTGGAATCCAAATTGCAACTTGTGACAGATCACCCACCATACCTCAGAATTCCCAACTGTCATATTGTGCTGTAATGGGAAATATTAGGTTTGAGACAGAAAACCATAATAATGGCTACTCTCAACTATCACATTATGAACTGGGAAGACTCATGTACCAACATCTGTGTTCAATGCATGTTGGATTTCATCAACCCCAATGACCTGGATCACCATTGTCACACAAACAGGGCTAACAGTATGCTACACATAGTCAGTCTCCAAAGCCAATGTTATGCTTCTTAAGAGCAAAGTGGTGACTGCCATGGTACCGTTGCAGATGGACAATGCATGTGCAAATGCTGAATCCTACACAAATGCACTTTAAGCACTCACATAAGTGTAGTGATTGTGTCATTGAAACAGAACCAAGATTCAACCAAACACAAACAGGAAGGCAAACTGGTGGTACCCTGCCTTAAACTGTACCACAGAAGGTAGTAACTGTTGCAAGAGTGAAAACACATGAGTGGAGGTGATCCCTGGTCAGCCTCAGTAAGATGCAGATGCACCATATAAAACCACACAAAGCTACTGTGAAACTAATCAGCCACATATTATGAGGTCAACCACAGAGCATGTTATAGCTGTGTCATGAATCATAATGGCAACAACAAGACCTGCCATGCTTCACAGCACTATGGCATGAGAAGTACTGCACCTCCAGAAATAGCACCTATTCATCCAGATAGGATCTTGGATAACCTAATCCCACTCTCACCCCCCCAACAGGTACACATATTTATATATCCATGTACACTACAGAGCCCCTGTAATAACAACTATGCAGGTACAAGCTGCACTCTCTAAAGCCATACATACAGCTTGCATGGGACCTGTCAGCATCACAGGGTGTATCCTACACAAATGTCAGAGCATTTTGGTCTCCACATTCTCATCATGTTCAATCATAGCTTCATGTCAGGCTGTGTACACACTGAATGGTGCACAGCATCAGTTATCATACCCCACAAAGGGGGAGACACCACTGATAATGGGAAATAGTGCACTACTGCCCTGCTGAGTCTGGTCTGTAAGGCCATGAACCTTGATCAACCTATTTGATGTAGTCAGTACAGATGTAGATGACAGTGATTCACACAGCATATCATGACCTTGCTAGGTCTTAGGACACCATCACCCATACTGTGTTCCAGCTACACTCAGTAAATGAGGTGTATATTCCTATGTCACAGGAGTGGTTGGCAACTGGACTGCTGGCAGAACCAACACTACAGAAGGTGTCTGACTAATACACAGACATCAAACCAGCACCAGCTTCAGTAATATTGGGTTACTTCCTGGTACTCCCCCTCATTTTTATCTATACCACACAGACTAACACAGAAGGCATCTGCCTATTGAAGTTTGCAAATGACTATGAACTAGGAGCTATGGTTGACTCAATGAGTGCTGTGGGCAACATACAGAAGGGCCTTTGGGTGTCAGATGTGTGGTCTGTGACATATGGCAACAATCTGACAGCTAAGTATTGCATTGTCATCCCCTGTGTTAAAAACCCTGTACCCATGAACTACCACCTAGGCAGCGGTCAACATAATGGAAACTCTGTGTGCATGGGATGCAGCTGGACAGTAGTCTATCCTTTGATAGTTACTTCACCACACCAGCCAGGTAGTTGTAAGTGGCACCCCTAATCATGACAGAGTGCCATCCATGAATATAGAGATCATTGTTCAGCCATACTGAACACTCAAGTGACCCATAGTAGATCACATATTTTTTTAAGGGTTACTGGCCATGTTCAGATGGCCTACACCGGCCTTCCCAATGCCTAGCTTCACAATGTAGCATGATGCCTACCCTGAATCACACCATGTCCAACACAGAGATGTTGGACATGCTACACTTACACATCCTGATTTCAAATAAACACGTACTTCATGGACATCCACCTTTCTAGTACAAGGATCACAACATGCCTGACAGATCCCTGTCCCCTACACTTTACATACTCCTGCCATACTATGCATCCCTGTCCAGCAAAGCTGCACATTGCCCCTCTGTGAGACACAGTGTGATGACCGCATGGCAAATATATCAGTAACCCTGTGGATCAGTTCTGTGGCACTGCTTGAATTGGCCACTGAAACTTAACTGTCTGTTGGCTACAGCTAGGTAGCCTTTCAGCCTAGGCTCATAAATGGCCTAGGGCATACAGCCTACTAGTTCACTATGACCATACATGCTATAGTTGATAACCAACCCTGCAAATACCATCAAGCTAGTCATTGTCCCATGTGTTTCACATGTGCAACACAGGTAATACATGGCAGGATGCTAAACTTCTTTACAGTGCCATGTAAATGTATATGGCAAAACACATACATGTAAAACATTCCGTGAGCAACTCTGCAGGGTCACAGGTCATGTCCCTTAAGGCTGTGTATGATTATATATGTCACATATACACAGCATTAAGGTCTACTGCATTAATGTGAACACATCCAGGCATGTGCTAATAGGTGAAGACACCAGTACAGGCAAACAGACATGCCCACATCAAGACAACATCCACATGGAGTATGAGCAATGTCATCACTTGACACACACACATATATGGTGATAACATCAAATCACCAGTACATGTCAAATGTCAGTGTCATGTAGATTTGCAAAGACATATTTGTAATCTTAATAAATGTAATACACATGTATGTTCAGCTGTACTTCTGTACTTCTCTGTGAGTTACTGTGACTTCTCTCCATCATTATGTCTTCCAGGTATACCACGTGCCAGGCTGCCACCATACACCCGCTTGGAGGATGAGGTCCTCATTCCATACTTCCTCGACAACCATGAAACACTCTTCAGCCATGTGCCACAGGATGCGCAGCAGCTGGATGCCCAGTGGGAGGAACTACGCAGGAGGGTAAATGGTGTTGGCGGCCACAATCGTACCTATCAGCAGGTGCACCAACACTGCACCGACATCATTAGATAGGCGAAACAGCATGCAAATGCAGTTGCCAGGGAACAAGGTGCAACAGGTGGGGGGCCACTCAGCCAGCCCCCACTCACACGTATCAAGGAGCTACTGGCCAACCTGGGGACACCTGCAGAACTCCAACTATACGCTTTAGCTGGTATTGTAGATGTGAGTGTCTCACAACCACTGAGTCTGGATTTGTCTGGTAAGGCACTGCTGCACATATAACACGACTATATTTCATATTGATACATGTGTTGCTGTACAATATGTAATGTAACATCATATGCAAGGCATATATGCACACATGCCACATACTATAGTTTGCTACTCTATGTATGCACAAATGTGCATACTCCATAGTATAGTCTATTGTACTGGCTTATGTGCTAACATGCACATTGCACCCTTAGCTATCACACAGGTGTGGATAATGATATTACTGCTGTGACACTCCTATTTAGGTACCTCTGGCATTTCACAGCAACAGCAGCGTGTTGCAGGTGAGATTGTTATTATTTATCAGGCTTGATAATGCACAGATCATATTAATTGCATGCCATCTGCCATATGGCTATTTAACACACGTACACATAATGTATATTGGCCCTGTTAATATATACAGGTCAGACCTGCAATGCATCACAGTGGTTACCCATGTGAAATAATTGAAGACTATAAAACACCTACACTAAACCTCACAAACTGTCATTGCCAGATTTGTAGATAGCTGTGAATACAATGGTGGAGGTGTGGTTCACTGTAGGGACATGTACTACAGATCAGCATTACACATGTGGGGAATACAAACAGTACTATACAGGGAGCATATGTGTGCACCCACTCTAAATGTTTTGGAGCTGGAGTATGACCAGCCCACAGGATTCACCCTTGTGAATTATACCCTTGCTATGAATGTCACACAATGTCATGTGCTATCTGACATATCCATGACATTTAGTGGGCTGACTGAAAAACTGCTTAACTATCCTGCAAAACATGATATCTCACATCCCAAACATACCAACCTTTGTCTGCATAACCCTGTCCTCAGTGGAGCATATGACATCTATGGGTGTATGTCATATGGGACAACAGTGACATGTGAAATAGATGCCCATCACAACCATTGGACAAAATATGTTTACACATGGCCATGGAGGATGGCCAGAGACATGAAGCAACACACACAGTAGAAGTGATGTACATCTGTGTACACCCTGTTCTACATTGGCTCTACAAAATACGACTATGGCCTTTGTATAATGGTGATATTGCAGATGTGAAACACTAAACATCATACAGGCCTGTGCACAACTTGTGTATGCACGACATCAAACCACCACATAACATGTCTTGAACATCATGAGTGTGTCATGACATGAAAGTATTCACCTATACAGTATCCAAATACATACATGTGCTGCACAACATACACATACAACCACATCAGGCCACAGATACAGTGCATTCACCTTGCTGATGTCAGACATCACTGTCATGCTTGCTCCTCATGTGTGTGAGGTACACAGATGGCATGTGGGACATGGAGTACTACTAAGTTAGCCATATCTGGGCATAGTTACCAGACATCAGCAATATGGTTGCAGATGTGCAGGGGTGTCATTTGTATACCCTTCAGTGACCTGTGTCACACATTCCACATTAGGTTTAGTGTGTATACACCTCAGTGACATGGGTCACATTCCACATTAGGTATGTATTTTATCTGAACACAGTCATGGCTATGAACTGTGCCTGTAACTCACACTGTATAGCAATAGTGAAGCTACATGATGCCCTGCAATGGCTATGCACATCAGCTCAATGTGCAGTATGTCACTGTATATCTGTAGGGTGGACTGACAACATTGCGTCAGCTAAAGGTCCATGTTAGTATAACACATCCCTACATTGGGACACCTTTACCTCACTGTATATTTGAAAGGACACCATTGTGTTAAACATGTATGCATGTCATTCAACACGTCAGCAGAAGACATGTCATACTACATGCGATTGGCAAGGTCATATGCCACACATCAGGCTGGTATACTGTTAACCAGTGCTGGTCTGTGGCACCATTGCAAAGTAGGGACAGCCATGTTTCTTCCAAGTGGTACAGTGGTTTAGGTGTATGCCTTTCAATCATAAGGTGCAAAGTTTGATTCTCACTATTGGAAAGAGCTTTACAGATTGAAGATGTATTGGGGTTGGGTGGGTAGCCTAATGGTTAAGGTGTTTGCCTTCCAAACACAATGTGCAGGGTTTGAGTCTCACAAGGGATAACTGGCTAGGCTTAAAATGGCTCGCAAGGGCAGTTAGCTTAGTACTAACCTATGAACCTATGAACCTATGTTAAACATGCATGTACAGCCACATGCACATTGTCTGTAGACTCAGCTCAGGGGTAAGCAGAATAATGTTGAACAGACATGCACTGCTTTGGGGGAGATATGCAAGCTATTCACTCAACATACCTTTCTGCTCATGTCCTCCTCACACATAGAGGCAGTGACCAACACAAAGCATCAATGGCAGATGTATAAAGGTCAGAGATGGTCTGTTAACATGTGGGGTATGTTGCACAAAACATGGCAGTGCGGTGCAACGGTGCATAGTGCATGCATTGTGTTGCAGGTTTGGGGCATAACCTACTAACACAAATGGTGCAACACAGGGATGTATGCTAACTACTACTATAATTGTGTAAGGTGCATGCCTTCTGCTATAACACATGCATGCTGCTGTGTGCAACTCAGGGATGTATGATAACTACCACTACAATTGTCTAAGCTGAATACCATCTACCATATCACATGCATGTTGCATGCTGTTCAGTGCCATGGCATGTGTTTCTGTCTATGTCAGTCTGTGTCTGTCTGTGCTTATCTGTCTGTGTGTCTGTTTCTGTCTGTCTGTGTGTCTGTGTCTGTCTGTGTGTGTGTGTCTGTGTGTGTCTGTGTGTGTGTGTGTGTGTGTGTGTGTGTGTGTGTGTGTGTGTGTGTGTGTGTGTGTGTGTGTGTGTGTGTGTATTGTGCTGCATAACTTGTAATGTACAGTTCTTGTCTGCCCCTCACAGGTGTTGATGTAGGTGCATTGCCCTCCTGCAGTCCACCTGATGTTAGTGTCCCCCAGACTCTAGCAGTGATGATGAAAGTATGATTGAGGCAGAGGCAGGGTTGTCAGGGGCTGAATATGTGCCATTGGCTGCCATTATCACCTGCATCCCCCTCATCTCTGCACAGAGTTTTCATGCCTACACATACCCCATCATCAGTGGCCATAGTGGAAGGACAGTTGACAGGTGGTAGCATGGAACAGGAAAGTGTGGAGACTATGGAAAGTGTGCCTTCACACCATGATCTCAGCCAACTGACTGGTGATGTCCCACACAGGCATGTGCCCAGTGCTGTTCGTAGGAGGACCTCTGGCCAACATGCCCCTACAAGACGTAGCACATCAGCTGATGTCACCAGATGCATGTTTCAGGCTGTAATGGAGGCACAGACATGTGCTGAATGGCACAATAAAGAAGGTCTTAGGCTTCAGAGGGCTGCTGTCCATTCTTTAACTGTCAACATCCAGGCAATTGGAAATGCTCACCATCATCTTGCAAATGTTTTGGATAGACGATTGGGTGACATGGTGGGAGTCCTTGACCATGGCATGTCAATCCTCGAGTGTGGGATGTCTGTGCTGGAACATCTGGTGGGAATGAGGCATTGGGCACATGGACATAGACCAGCTACATCACCTGTTGAAGGTCTATGTGAACATGCTACTTCACATTCCCCTCCCATAGTGGCGGTAGCAGCAGCAGTGCAGCTGGTGCTGTGCTGTCCACACCAGGACACAGCAGGCCACATGCACATGGTCCTGGATGGTCTCAACAGGGACATGGTTCCAGTGGACATGTGTCATCAGATAGTACCCAATCTGGACCTCTGCCTGGTAGTGCCCATGCAACCCCTGGGAGGCACATGTCACATGGCCATGCCCAGACACCGTGAACTGTGAAACCTGCCCTGTACAGTCTGCAGTTGTCAATAATACCCCTGTGTAGGCCAGCCACATTCCAGACCTGTATGCATACATACACACACACACACCAGAAACAAATGTAGGGCACCTCAACACACACACGCATAACATCCACACATGCCCAATGAGATCAAAGGCCCTAACCCACACACATGATGTCATCCAATGGTGCAGACTTGGCCTCTGATAAACATTATCACCCTGCGCATATGATGATGCCTGTGCCGCATCCCTGTCATCCACACCATCGGTGCAGGGACATGCTCATATGGTCTGATGCACAGGGTGAACATACTAGGAAGACAATTGTTGATTACAATTGTTGAGTAGTGTTGACAGGCAGGAGACATACCATTTACTACAGTTTTAGAATGCATTTTGTACTTTTGACAGCATGTATCATGTGTAACAACAGTAATTGCATGTTGATCTTGATGTTCTGCCTTCCTCTTTTAGGTGTAATTGCATGTGCCGGGGGATGTCAGTGTTTGCGGTTAGTGTCCCATATGTAAATGTATACTACTCACAGGTCTGTATGACAATACCTGCATGCACTTTGTAACTTCCACATCACAGTTATAATCTTCCAAGTTTCAAACATGTTTACTGATCTAATGATCCAAGATCATGACAGCTGTGTAGTAAGATACTGTGGCCAGAGCTGTCACATCCATAGTGGGTGACAATACAGGTATAGTTACCTGGACACGGAGGAGGTAAAAGAATGGTTTAGCAGATGACAAGGGTAAAGGCAGCTTCTCATTGGGAAGCAGTAATGCCCGCTCTCATGACAGGATGCATACACATACACACCCTGGGGTTCACAAACACAGTAGCACACCCACACACTCAGGGATTCACAGACACAGTAACACACACTCTGACACACACACGCACACAGTTGCCAGTGTTGGGATGAGAACCCGTGCCTATGTGCAAATCATCATTATAGTACTACGCAATTACAAGACGCACTACAGAGATTACACATGTACAAGTAGTCAGAATGGCCTAAGATCGAGGACATCAACAGGGATACTAGACTGCGGTGAGTATATGTGGGGAGGGAGGTTCATCAGTAGGCTATGGAACAACAAGCCTCACCCCAGGGCGTACATGTTTACAGGTGGTTAGAATGCCCTTCTAAGATTGATGACATCAACAGGGATACTAAATTGCATTGAGTGGATGGGGGAAGGGAGTCTTATCATTTCACTATGGTAAAATACAGCATCACTCCAGAGACCGGACAGCCATGCACACACACACACACACACACACACACACACACACACACTGTGGCATTCACAAAGATATACATCTATGTCACTCACATACAGAGACTTGACATGTGTGAGATTCAAACACCTGCCTATGTCTTGCTTACTACACTTCACTCTGTACAGATGTCTACAACAGTGTACAGGAGAGTGAAAAACATTTGGGATTTGTTCCCCACCATACGTGACATATATGGACACACACACATACCCACACGTGCCAGTAATGTGAATCAAAAACCTGCCTATCTCATGATAGGTATTGCAGAGCTACAGCACTATCGCACATGCTGCAAAGCATACTGACTCTTTCCTTTGCCAACTGCGCTGATATATGCACAATATATGCACAGGGGAGGCGTTACTGTTCCAGGTGTCAAGAGGTTTGCCTTCAGTGTCACCCTTACTGCATTCTACATTGTGTGTCTTCCCCTTCAATTAAAAAAACATTGCTTGGCAGTTACACAGGTTATTGTAGGAATGATTGTAACACACCTGTGACCTGTCCTCAGTAATCATTCATCTGCAAAGTAGACCAACCACTTAGTAGTTATGTCCAAACATCTGTCTATACCTAAAGTACAGCTTAATGTACTTTGAGCATATCACCATATACAGTTGGCAATGTTGAGGCTGCATTGCAACTGCATGATGTAGTAAGACAACAGTCACCTTCAAACATCATACACTGCACATGCATGGAATCTAAACACACATCAATACATGTACACATATGCAGTCTCCATCAGCAAGTGGACTATCAGGTCAAGAGGATACATTCCACACTTTCCCCACACCATGTGTGAAACCTAGCTGAGCATTACACCATAATGGATGTTGTATTCATGTGTTGGTAGGACACACAACTACCTTCACTGAGTAGCCAAGTGTACATTTATGCCAAAAGCACATCAGCAAGACACACACACAGCAATATTCCATGTCATGATCCCACAAACTGTTAGTTGACAGTTCCACTATGAAGCCAGGGCACTGTAATGATCAACTGTGAGCACATCATATTTGCCACACACACATCATATTTGCCACGCACACATCATATTTGCCACACACACCTCATGATTACTTGAAGAATTCCAGCAATGTGCTCTGTTTGAGCTAGGCATTACACTTATTCAAGCATGTGCAAGGTCTGTGGCTTGTAAACATCTCACCCCAGCACGTTCTGGCTATTGTGGTTATAAGGTTAATGTCCAGACAGAACACAGCATGCACGGCTTGCAATTGTTGACATGGGGTATATGTAGGAGCTGTGGACACACATGGCTGTACATGTCATGGACATATCACCTGTAACTACTCAGGAACATACAGAGCATAGCTGTATTTCCCTGATTCTGTCAATACATGCTATGTGTGTAGGGCCTATGATCCTGCTATTTAGGTATGTTTGTAGGCATTGCATTTGGTGGACATGTCTAATGACATATATGCCACATGGGTTGTTGTATGATATGATATGTGTCATGGGTGACCAGTAGAGAGGGAATATTACCTCTGTCAACATAGATATCAAACCATATGTACTGTTAGCATTCAGCAGCCATGGACCCATCGTCCATGTGCATGTGTGTAATGAATGTAGCCATCTGTATGTACAAGAGAACAACAACAGCTATGGTATTTTCATTTATGTTGTATGAGTGTGGGATGTACATATCCAGGGCAGGTACATCTAGGTCATATCCAACCATGAGGGTGTTGTTTACTGGTGTACAGCAACAGTAAACTGTGTTAATGGTGACAACATCCGAGGGACCCTGGTATGTGTACAACTGACCTGGTTACAAACAGTGGTATTATTGCATTACATAACACATTATGCAACTGTGTCAGTACATGGGTACTTTGCACAGTTGATGTAGGGCTAGGTACAGTCCACCAGTCGAAGGTTATTTAGTGTTCTACCTTACTATTTCATACCACATGCATGGATGTGTGTTCATAGTCTGAAGACATGGTGGTGGATGTATATGAGGATACAACCTAGAATGCAGCTTTTGCCACTTTCACCTGTACCTGGCTCATCTGTGATGAATTATGTCAGAGTAGTGGTCTTTACTTGTGAGTAGCCTTTATGAATATGTGGACACCATCACCTGGAGTGGTCCATACCAGTGTTATGGCCCACATGTCTGGATCTGAGTTATATGGTGGTAGTGATATTGTGCACTACAGAGACTTCAGTCAGGTGTTCCTCGCTGCACAGATGTCAGTATTCCCCATTGTAGGGTCTACATTGAGCAAATGAATTATGAAAGCCACACATCTAGCACGGGTTAGCATAAGCATCCAATGCAATTGTCATGTAGGTGTCAGGGTGTTACGTCTGTGTTTAGGACTTTTGCCTTGGAATGCCACTATATGGGTAAATGCGAACTAGGTATTATCCCCACTCCCTTAAATCATGGGTGCATGTACTCTGTGACAAAGGCTTGTCTTCTTTCAGTCATGACATCCTGGAATGAAAGACACTGGACAACATCATAATTATAGCAGGACATTGGCTCATTGTTTTGGTGAAGCAGTTGCCACTAGTACCATGACATCATTGCGAGTGGCAGAATTGTGCTTGGTATCAAATGCTACATCTAAGGTGACGGAAAGCAGCAGCCGTTGTGTAAATGACCAATGTCAGATATGCTTAATGGAGCGGTCCTGCTAATAATGACAACTACTAACACAGCTGGGAGAGGTCATCTTGACACCTGCACCTCAGTGCCATTAGACAATGGGGGTCACATATTATGCTTGCACATGCCACTGTTCCAAGTATAATGCCACTGTCCACAACCTGATATCAATGTATGCCTTTCAGGGCAGCAATGTGTGTGACACATGCTGTAGTTAGCATCCACCTGTCTGTCCCAGTTAACCTATTGTCTGTCACTTCCACACATGCATGATTGTGTATACTTCACATATATATGGCAGTACTTCATGTACATGTATGCATGTGTTTCACACAGCACAGACACAGATATATCATTTACGGGCCACATACAGGTATCTGGTAGTAAACCTGTATGATGTGCATCTATACTGACAGTTAAGATGTACATAGCTGTAAACCTGTGTGCTTACAATAGAAGTCCATTACAACATGTTCTGTGCATCTAAGTGTATGAGCATGCACACTGTGGCCTTCTGTGGTTAGAATCGGAGTGCATCCCAAACAGCCCTGTGCTTCTAAGTGTATGAGCGTACCCACTGCCACCATGTGTAATTTGAGTCAGTGCATCCAAACAAGCTCTTTGTTTCTAAGTATATGAACATGCCCAGTATAACCTTGTGTAGTTGTAATCATAGTGCATCCCAAATGGCCCTGTGCTACTAAGTGTATGAGCATGCCCACTGTGACCTTGTGTAATTGGAGTCAATGCATCCAAACAAGTCATGTGATTCTATGTGTATGAGCATGACCACTGTAACCCTGTATAGTGATAGTAGTTGTCCATTCCACAGATGGACATACCCCAGTTCAGAGCTTGTTGTGCTACAACTATACTGCTCAGGCCTACCTATGTCTTACCTGCAGATGATGTGTCTTGTTCATGTAAGTGTAGCTATGCTTCATTCAGACTACTGCCAATTTAACAAGTTGTGTGTGGTAATGGCTAGTCAGCATGTTTTAATAACTGTCAAGACAGTGCTCTGTTTGTGAGGAAACCCCCATCTGTAGGATCATCTGTGGACTGGTCAGTGTGTGAAACCATTTGTTTCTTGTGTTACTCACAGAACACACATCTGTGAACTGCAGAAGCATGGTGTGGGGATTGCAGTCAGTATACAGTGACAGTGATGAGTGTTACTGCCATCGCATCCCTGATTGGACATACGTCACATGAAACAGTGGTATGACAGTCACTGTCTGAGGTTATCGCAGTGACATGACAATAGTGGGCCACTGTTCATAGCTGTAGTTACAAGTCATCTACGCTTTGGACAGATGTCATGCAGTATATATGCATGTGTTGTTCTCCCTCTGCAAATGTATGACATCTGTTGTCTTGGGTTGATGGTAATATCTATGCATGCTGCTATAAGTAATCCTGAATGTTGTTGACTATTACTAAGCCTTATCTGTGTTAAAACTGCAACACCATAGGCTGTATGGGATTGGAGGTCCTGGCGGAACCACCTGTCCCACTTCAGCTGGCCATGGCACCGGGCACCAGCACATCTGGGGCCCAGCCTTGGACCTCCACCTCTGTTGGCTCTGCACCACCTTCTGTTGGAACCATCACTGAGGATGGGGCTTGCCCCCCCAGGAACAGGTCCAGACAGGAATTTGTCAGCCATCGTACAGTCCAGGCCGTGGTGCATAGGGGGCTCAATAAGGGGTTTCAAGGCCAGCTATGCCAGCTCGTGGGCAGAGTGTCACATTTAGAGAGTGAGCCTTCCCCTCTTAAACATCCCCCAGCACAGCCACCTTTGTGGCTGTGAAGGTGCAGTGGTGAATGCCCATGGGTGGGGACCTCCGTCCCACTGTTTCCATTTGGGTGCTCATGGGCTTGTGACTGCCAAACACCCCTCCCCATTCAAGGTGTATCCCCCCACATGTGCCATATACTGCCCCTGTATGCTGTCTTGTCTGTCATACTACCCAACCTATCCTACACGATAATACCTACTCTCCGTCCCCAACATCCCGCTCTCACCTTACAAAAACGGAAACAAAAGGCCAATCTGTTCGCAGAACAACTTTTGCCCCATACATAGTTGTCCATTTCACACACGTGTCCACTGGACACATGTAACCTTTTTAATTTGCATCACAACATACTACTGTTGTCCTCACCCCTCTCTCAGGCATACAATTCTGGTATAAAAGACAAAAAGTAGCTAGCCAAACTGTTGATTAATATACTGAAAGCAAAGACAACGTTGTGTTTAAGAAACAATCAGACTTGACCAAGGACTGTTCTGAAAGTTGTCCTGGATTCCTGGCTTCATGTTTCATTTGGTATATTAATATACAATTCTGGTTTGCAAATGATTCCTAAAGGTTCCAGGTACACAAGATGCAAACAACCCCATTATACACACGACACTACCGGTCCCTCTATGGTTACCCCATTTAACTTTTTAATGATGATGATGTTGAACACAGCACCTTGCAAGAGTACTATTCTCACATAATGATTGGACAGAATCTGTTTTGTTAATGTAAATGAAATGCTCAAAATAATGTATTTGGGCAATGTGCAAATGTTTGCGTGTGTTAATGACACATGTCTGTCTGAGAGAGTCTTGATATTACATAGGACAACATCACTACATAATACAGGGGTTGCTGGTGTTTCCCTTTTCATTCTTTTTTACTGCTTTGTTGTCACATGATATGTTCTTGATATATCTATATATATCTATATATATCTATATATATATATATGTATGTGTATATATATATATATATATATATATATATATATATATATATATATATGTATATATATATGTATGTGTATATATATATATATATATATATATATATATATATATATATATATATATATATATATATGGACATAAACACACACATACATCTACATAATGGAATACATTTCCTATACTGTTGAATGACTGTGCTGGATGCTATGTTTGTGATAACATCCGATGTCTGTATATCTGCCATGGCTTAGTGGTAAATCACATTGGCTGTGGTGTGCAGGGTCCTGTTTTGAGTCTTGCAGAGGCTGTTTATTTTGTTGCTGGGCAGAACAAGGGCCGTTAGATACGGATTGATTAAGGCACTTTTAAGCAGTTGTGAGCAGGTGTGCGCGGGTTTGTGTGACGGTAAGCAGTGGTTACTTTTGGTTACAGTTCCTTACACTCAGTTACCTTCTTGATTGCTTAACCTGTGTAGGCAGTGCTTACCCCTGTGCAAACAGGCTGTAACCCACTCACTGCTGCTTAAAAGTGCTTACTCCCGCTTTCCCCATGCTAATTTCTTTAAAAGAAAAGAAAAAAGGGTGATAGGAAAGTGGTGAAAAAGGGGCACAAAGAGGGAAAGACAGTAGGCAAGGTAGCTAGGGATGTGCAGGAAGGGTGTAGGAAAGGTCCATAGCTGCTCATTTCTTCTACAGCAATGGCTGTGCATATGCAAGAAATTCGGCTGTACATTTGGACACTCACAACCCTGAGAGATGGGTGAGGACAACAATAATATGCTGTGGTGCCAATTAGAAACATTTACATGTGTCCAGTAGACATGTGAGCAAAATTGACAGCTATGTATGGGGTATGCTTTTTTTGTGGGAACAGATTGCCCTTTTTTTCTTATAGTTTTAGGCGAGAGTGGGATGTTGGGGAAGTAGAGTAGGTATGATCAGGGAGGATAGGTTGGGGAGGATGACAGACAAGACAAAAAAGACTCATACAGGGGTGGTATATGACACATGTGGGAGGACACCTTGGATGAGGAGGGGTGTTTGGAAGTTGCAAGCCCATGAACCCATGAATGGATACAGTGGGACTGAGGTCCCCACCCATGGGCAGTCACCACTGCACCTTCACAGCCCAGAAGGTGGCTATCCTGGGGGCTGTGTAGGAGGGGCAGGCTCATAATCTAGTTGCGCCACTCGGCCCTCAAGTTGGCATAGGCGGTCTCAAATCTCCCTGTCGAGCTCCCTACGCACCACAGTCCGGACCGTACCACGGGTGACAGGTTCCTGTCTGCTTCCACTCCCAGGGGGGCTGAGCACCATCCCCTGCAGCGGTTTCACCCAAAGGTGGTGCAGGGCCAAAGGACGAGGAGGTCCCAGGCATGGCCTCAGATGTGCTGGTGCCCAGTGCCATGGCCAGCTGAGGTGGGACAAGTGGGTTCGCTCCCATATGAGCTATGTTGTAGCATGTTTAAGGCAGATATGGGTTAGTAATAGTCAACAGCATTGACAATTAGTTATAACAGCATACATAGGTATTCCCATTACCCAAGGCACCAGATATAAAATAGTTGCAGAGCAGGCAGAACACATGCACATATGGGCAAACAGTGGCCATTACAACAACATGCAGGTTTCATTGATGGCATCAGGACACCAATATGGGAGTATTTTAACATGGCACATGCCTAGAAACAGATGTGAATATTTATAAACCAATAGGACATATGTCCCAACAAAGGTTAGGAGCATAGACATAATAAATGAGTTGTGTAAATTGGTTATTTTGCACATATGGTAGGGGTGAGAGAGAGAGAGAGAGAGAGAGAGTCCAATTAACAACTAATAAAGCCTTGTAGTTTTCACAACATACATAGTCACTGCAGTGGTCTGTCCCTTACAAGTATTATTACACTACCCAATGGCATTATAATGTACAATGGTATGTTAGTAGATTAGTATGTATAGGACCTGTGTCTTACGTACAGGCTTGACAAGATGCAGGTGCAATGCAACATGTTTTGAGACTGCTTACTGCTGTCATACACTTTGGGTGAGATGCTGGGAAGACAGGTATGTTTGCATGTACATTCTCTGACTATGTACAAGACTGACTATCAGTTATATGTCATTTACAGCTACCTACATTTCTTGGATCATCACACTAATTTGTCAGGGGAAC
Organism: Protopterus annectens; assembly: GCF_019279795.1. Lineage (NCBI taxonomy): Eukaryota > Metazoa > Chordata > Ceratodontiformes > Protopteridae > Protopterus > Protopterus annectens. Next base: position 612,553,769 of record NC_056730.1, on the reverse strand, counting down.
AGGGCAAAAGGCAGGTGATGTGGGCCATTTATCAGGATATACTGGGCAGATTGAAGCAGTTGAGGGGTATGAATATGCATACCACTTTCTATCTGAGCATTCTAGCATAATCTGTACAGTTGTTAAGTGTATATATGCATACAGCTTTCTCTCTGAACATTCTAACAAACTGTGTGCAGTTGTGTGGAATGATTATGCATACAACTCACTGGCGCTCCTGGGATCCAAAGCTCTGCTGTGTGTGACAAAAGCATTACAGTTAGGATCACTGTACGCTATGTTATCAGGCAATTGTTGGGAGGCTTTGCAATGTATTTAGTCTAATATGACTGACCTGTTTGCACTTCCAACATTGTTATACAGTACTTCATACACATTTTATCTGCATACCACAGTGTGGGTAACACTGCTTACTACAACAGTACTATTTTATAACTGCAACAGTACAACAACATATGACTGCAGAATAAGGAGAAGCAATGCAGGGGTTACACCTTTATTTGCAGCATATTACACAAATCTGTATACTGGTACAACACTTTCTGAGGCTCTTACATTTATTTGTTATGACAGTAAATGCAGGCTATTTACTAACCTGCCTCGCAACACATCTTTTGCAGCCTAGAATCATAGGCTTGCTGGTTCAAAGCATGCTCATCTGCAGCTGTCAGAGAAGTACAGTGATATTTAGCCATACCTATCCATAGTATACACAAGCTAGGCAATTATTAACTACGTAGAGGAAGGAGTACTTACTCAGTTCTGTGGCATTCTGCATCTGCTTTGCTTCCTGGTTCCACTGTTCTAGAACATCCCCCCTCTGCCGCTTCAGGTCTGTATGGTGGTGCCTGACCTGCTCACCAGTCTGGGGGATACCTGTGGCACTAGTGAGGTCAAGGGCGAGACTGTTCCAGGCCTCCATTTTGTACTGTGAGCCCTGGTACTGGCCCTGCAGTAGTCTCCTGTCATGGTGCTTTACCAGGAGCCATACCATGAATTTGGACTCCTGGATGCCCCAGCTCTGTGCTCTAAATCGACTGCCTTCTCCCAATCCAGCCATTCTGCCTACAGGGGGATGCTACAACTAGTTATGAGCCGTATTCCCACCTCTTCAGTTTAAGTAGGGCCGGATTCCCGCACTTTTCCGTAATTGGCAGTTTCGAAAAGGCTAAGCTATGTCTTATTCATTACCAGTTATATATGTGTCTGGTATCCGTCATTCATATGCACATACACTGTATGGGGTCCTGAGGACTTCATAACTTTACTACAGTGACACCTCAACTATATGTTTACTGCAGCACTCCATTTCACATATTTATGGTCTGTGGCAGGTTATAGAACATTACACTGTACATAGATTCAGTTCACATGTTTGATTTGATTTCCCTGTGGTGAGGATTAGTTTGCTGATACCTCCTTTATATGTATTTCTATCATGGTGTAGTGGTTAACTACTGTGACTGTGATGTGCAGGGTCCAGAGTTTTAGCCTTGCAGAGGTTGTTTATTTTGCTGTTGGCCAGAACACGAGCTGTTTGGTACAGAGTGATTAAGGCACTTTAAAGCAGTTGTGAGCGGGTGTGCGAGGGTTTGCACGGAGCTAAGCAATGCTAATCTCCGGTTACAGTTTCTTATATTCAGTTAGCCTCTGCATTGCTTCACCAATGTAATACTCGCATACCAGCGGCCAAACAGGCTTACACCCGCTTGCTCCCGCACTTGCAAATGCACTGCATTTGGTGTTTGCATCTGACACTCACACCCCTGGGTGGGGGTGAGGACTACAATAATACCTTGTGATGCCTATTACATCGGCTTACATGCCTACAGTGGGGTGTTGCGACCATGTGTTCATAGGTGCTGTGTAATGGGTTATGCAATGACACATATGGTCATACCGTACTTAGCCATGTAAACTGGACTGTGCTACGGTGGGACCCATATCGGGAATGGCTGCCCATTAGGCGTAAGCATGCCCGTCGATTGTACAGAATCCACTGCCTGTCCAGAGTTTGCTTCATACAATTGGTGCGTTCCTCTTACAATTTGCACCTGTCTGGCAAATACCTGGGAACTGACACCATTAAATACAGACAAGTAATTGGGTTTAGGACCCCACATCCTTCAGCCGAGTCATGCTAATGCATACCTATTATTCTATCAGCTTTCTAAGGTTGTAAGTGGAATATGTGCTTTCTGTCCCTATTTGTTCCCCCAACAGTCTATGTTCTGTCCAGTGGTTTTGCTCTTAGGGGTTGAGAGGTATGGGCGTAAGCTCTGCCCATTTCGGGATATTACTTACATTCCCAGGGCGGTCCTAATACAACTGCGCCAGCCAACACCTGCACGCCTAGGTCCATAATTGCATACCCATAGTTACCCCACCTGCCCCTCCTCTACAGGACTCATCCTTACTGTGGGGCAGATGGGGTCTAACCACACCACTATACACTGCCCACTCTCCACGTGTCAGGACTCATGTCATACATTGTGTCGACCCATGGGTTATCAGGCTTGCTCAACCTACTGGTCCATGTACATCTACAGCCTGGCTTAATGAATCATTACAGGGACTGACTCCGATGATCAGTAATTTTTGGGGTGTCCCACAAGGTACGTTGCTGTCTTTGTTTCAAGATTAGACCTGGCAGGTCTCTCCCACTGGTAGTATCTGCCTGTGGTCTGGGAAGCAGTGGTGTGTTTACTTGTATCGTGTGTTTGTATGTTTCACCTGCTAGGTGGGGGTGGTTGATGCTACGTGTTACACGTTTGTTGATTGGACCTCTCACCCCCATTTGTACTGTCTGTGAACATATGTAATCCGTAAATGCTGTATCATATCCTAGCTATTTACATGTGTATATTTACACACACACACACACACACACACACACACACACACACACACACACACACACACACACACACACACACACACACACACACACACACATATATATATATATATATATATATATATATATATATATATATATATATATATATATATATATATATATATATATATATAATATATGTATATATATCTACATTACTATATACAGATATATCTGTATATGAATGCATACATGTATATATTTTTATAGTGCTGTCTATGTATATCTAACAACATATGGGTGTATGGGTGTCTGCATATGTATATATCTATATGTGGATATGTATATGTATTCTGTCTCTGTATGTATACATTTGTACTATGGAGAGGGAGAGGGAGAGGTATATCTCCATGTAGCTATGGGTAGATATGCACACACATTCCTTTCCATATATACATCTACATCTGGTTATTTCGTTCTCTGCAATGTAGACTAGACTTTGCTGCAGTGAGACTCGTAGCTGGTGTGGCTGCTCGTTTGGTGATGCCTCTGCCCAATGAACACTTTTGCTCATATGAATCTCATATACTCCTGGTTGCTACGAGGCCATACAGTCCAAACAGCAGTAATTATTCCAAAGTCATATAAGACACGAAAATTCCTTTCCAGAAAAGTAAGACTTTATTCAACAGATAGTAAGCGCTTTCGCCAAGAGGCTTCTTCAGACTAATACAAAAAGGGACAATTCCTCAACATTTAAATAGTCATGTCTAGAATTTCATTGGTTCATTTCCTGGCTCATGTTACTTCATAATTAGTACGTTTAAAATACTATCACAGGGCTACTAAAGGGAATATACAAAACATAAAAGCACATATATAAGAAATACATGATAAGACTATATCTAATCATAAAAAATATATAATATATAAAAAATAGACATAAAAATGCATACTGATGGAAGCATATTTAAAAATTTGTATATTTAAAACACATATTCAAAACACATCACTGAATTCATACATATAATCACTAAATGTGGCTGTATATCAATTGAAGACAACTTCATTTACTTTCTTAATTTTCTATTTCTTAGAACTGGTCTAATAGCTGTTTTGTCATTAAGACCAGGTGCTTGATCAGCTTTGCACCTGATTATCCATTTCAGCTCACATTCAAGTGTATAGTTAATTATATCACCTCCTCTTGGGTTAGCGTAAATCTTTTGTATAACACAGAACTTAAAGTTATGTGTAGGACCCAAACTTTTTACATGCTTTGCTAATGCATTAGAATCTGAACCAATCCTAATGTGATACATGTGTTCTCTAACCCGTTCTCTTAAAGACCTATTGGTTTTTCCTATATAAAATACAGGACAGGCTTCACAATTCGCTAAATAAACCACGTCCTTACTACCACAGGTCGTGTTGGTGTAAAACTGAAATGTGTGTTGTGTAACAGGGTGAACAAAAGTGTTTCCTTCATTTATATATATACAATAATTACATCCTCCACAACGTAATGTATTATGATCACCTTTAGTAACTCTTTGCCTGTCATTTCTAGGTTTACACAGTAATCGTTTAAGATTAGGTTTATTTTTATAATATACCTTGGGTCTGGGTCCAACCACATTCTTAATGTCCTCATCTAACATAAGTATATCCCAGTTGCTTGCCATGATGCCTTTTAATCGGGTTGTATCTATAGTGTATGACATAGGGGCCCTAACTTCTCGTTTGGCTTCAACTGTATCAGTAGCAAATACCACTGTTTGCTCTGAGTAATAGGGTTTTGCTGTTGTGTCCCTAAGTTTGTTGACTTCTAAAATCCTTTTTTCTACTGTTGTCATATCATATCCCCTTTTACTAAAACTGTCTCAAAGTCTTTCTAGTTCATCTAAATATCCACCTTGAGACGGATTTAATCTAGAAGCTCTTATCATCTGTCCTTTCACTACGTTGTCAAATATATGATTAGGGTGCATGCTGCTTCTATGCAGAAGTGTGTTTCTATAGCACAATTTCCTATGGACAGAAGTGTTGAGTAACCCATTACTCAACCTATTAATCCCTACATCTAAGAAAGAGATATCACTTCTAGAGTAGTTCAAAGTAAACTTAAGGAATGTAGTAGATGTGTTCATATATTCTACCAATTCTAGGAGTGAAGCTTCGTCACCAAACCACACGACAAAAAGGTCATCTACAAACCTTCTGTATAAACCTGCGTGTTTTTTAAACAAATCACAGGTATAAAGAAACTTCTCTTCCCACCAGGCCATCACAAGGTTGGCGTAGCTATTGGCACAAGAAGTGCCCATAGCTACGCCATCCTTTTGAATGAATACTTCATTACCAAACATGAATACATTATTCGTTAAAATCGTCTCAAGGAGGAGAGCTATTAGATCTATTTTCTCTTCTGAGAAAACAGAATGTTTTCTCATGTACTCTTGTATGAAGTTAATCCCTATGTCATTAGGTATTACTGTGAACAGGCTGACTACATCAAGGGTGGCCAAGAGGTAAGGTACAGTGTCAAACTGGTTGTTCATATAAGTGTAAAGATCAATTAAGAATTGCTTACTATCTTTCAGGGTGTATATATTGGCATCGACTAAGGGTCTCAGATGATATTCAATATAAATGGATAAGGGTTCAGTTATCCAACCTTGGCCTGCCACAATAGGTCTCATAGGTGGTTTAATCTGTGATTTATGGACTTTGGGCAGGCCCTGTATTATAGGAATTAGGGGATTGGCAACCCTAAAATATTCAAACAATTCTTTTGTAATTAATGAAGACATGTACAAGTCATCCAACATGAATAGAACTCTGAACACTTTGTCAGAAACCACAGTATTATCTATCTTGTCATAATACTTGGTGTCATTCAACATTTCAGACATACTCATTACATAATCCTCTGTGTCTAATAAGACTATGGGCCCTCCCTTGTCCGCAGGTCTAATAGTAAGTGTAGAATCTTCACATAGGTCTCTTAATGCTCGTCTCTGCGCATATGTAAGATTATTTCTATACCTAACTTTCCTGTTATCTTGGAAATAATTATGTATTTCATTTTCTAACTTCCTAGAAAAAACATCTAGAGTAGGGTGTAACTGTGGAATATAAGTACTATTAACACGGAAAGTGGGTCCATTTACATTACCATTGGTGTTTAGGTTCCCAAATTCCAGCTTTAATTGGACATTTCTAACAAACATCCTTGTATCTATAACTGTGTCAGCAACATTGCTTCTCCTGGTAGGGATAAAACTAAGTCCCTTATTTAGGACCTGGATTTCAGGATATGTAAGGTCTCTGCTAGATAGGTTAACTATTAAAGATTCATTTTCCCCCACATTTTCTTTAATGTTGGACCTTGGTACTCTTCGTACGAGCCTTTTCTTTTCTGTCGTCCTCTGCTCGCTGAGCGTTTTCTCCCTAGATGTTGATCTTGTGTTATGGGGAAAGGGGTATTAACTTCCTTATCTGTGACAGAATTACTTTGTATACCACTCATATTAGAGTTACGTTTAGGCCTTACTGCAGGTTCTGTGACACTCGAACCATTAGTACTATTCAAATCAGTCACTGGGGCACTATAAGTGTTTCCCACCTGTTGAACATTCGGGGTCTCAACATTATTATCAATCATTCTCATGTTATTCGACATTTCTGTTACTAATAGATTCCCATTATTGGGACTCAAATTATCCAAAGCATTCATGCTGTCAGGTTGCGTGTTACCATGTAAAACACTAGGTGCAGAAACATTCAAACATGAATTCCCATTAACATTGTTAGCAGAACTATTCACATTTATGTTCAAACTATTCAAAGGCACATTACTGATGTTCGCATTATGTGACACATTATTAGAAACTGCATTCCGACCATATCTTGGCACATGGTTAGCGTTCCGACTGCTTGAACGCTGCCTAGGCCAAGTGAAAACATTTGAATTTCTAAAGTCCCGAGTATCTCTTAATATTTTGTTCTTTTTCTGTTCTATCATGCGTCTCTCAACCAAGGAGACATTATCAATGACATTGTCAATTTTAACATCAGTATCAGAACCTGGAAAGGTTCGTTTAATAAATTCAAACTTGTTATTTACTTTAAGCCGTAATTCAGACTCTTCTGGTGAATAGAATTCAATGAGCAGCTCCATGTAACTGAAGCTAAGGCTAAGGTTCAATTGCTGCCATTTATATAATAAGTCCGGAACACTATTACCTGACGTGGGCATCTTCAAAATTCGCAGTCCACGAGGTATAATGCGCTTGGCCAGACATGCCTCAAAGTACTGTCTTTGTACTTGTAGTTTTTTTAATCTGATAAGATCGTTTTCTAATATATCCAAGTTTTCGTTTAACTTCAAAACGTTCCTTCCAGGCACAACGTCGTCGTTCGACTCAACGTTAGGTTCATACTCCAAGAGTAGATTGTCTTTGCCAGTCACACAAGCATGAAAATGCTCGTTTCTTAAAGGTACAGGATTGTACGGTAATTCAATGGCAATATTAGTTTGAGGACTCACAGCCATTTCCTCTGCTCGGTGCGTAAAATATAAATAACAAGTGAAAATCCAAAAGGCACACACCCAGCTTGTGAGGCGTAGAAGCAGGATAAAGGCAGCCAAAAAGACACAAATGAATCTCATATACTCCTGGTTGCTACGAGGCCATACAGTCCAAACAGCAGTAATTATTCCAAAGTCATATAAGACACGAAAATTCCTTTCCAGAAAAGTAAGACTTTATTCAACAGATAGTAAGCGCTTTCGCCAAGAGGCTTCTTCAGACTAATACAAAAAGGGACAATTCCTCAACATTTAAATAGTCATGTCTAGAATTTCATTGGTTCATTTCCTGGCTCATGTTACTTCATAATTAGTACGTTTAAAATACTATCACAGGGCTACTAAAGGGAATATACAAAACATAAAAGCACATATATAAGAAATACATGATAAGACTATATCTAATCATAAAAAATATATAATATATAAAAAATAGACATAAAAATCCATTTCTTAAACGATTACTGTGTAAACCTAGAAATGACAGGCAAAGAGTTACTAAAGGTGATCATAATACATTACGTTGTGGAGGATGTAATTATTGTATATATATAAATGAAGGAAACACTTTTGTTCACCCTGTTACACAACACACATTTCAGTTTTACACCAACACGACCTGTGGTAGTAAGGACGTGGTTTATTTAGCGAATTGTGAAGCCTGTCCTGTATTTTATATAGGAAAAACCAATAGGTCTTTAAGAGAACGGGTTAGAGAACACATGTATCACATTAGGATTGGTTCAGATTCTAATGCATTAGCAAAGCATATAAAAAGTTTGGGTCCTACACATAACTTTAAGTTCTGTGTTATACAAAAGATTTACGCTAACCCAAGAGGAGGTGATATAATTAACTATACACTTGAATGTGAGCTGAAATGGATAATCAGGTGCACAGCTGATCAAGCACCTGGTCTTAATGACAAAACAGCTATTAGACCAGTTCTAAGAAATAGAAAATTAAGAAAGTAAATGAAGTTGTCTTCAATTGATATACAGCCACATTTAGTGATTATATGTATGAATTCAGTGATGTGTTTTGAATATGTGTTTTAAATATACAAATTTTTAAATATGCTTCCATCAGTATGCATTTTTATGTCTATTTTTTATATATTATATATTTTTTATGATTAGATATAGTCTTATCATGTATTTCTTATATATGTGCTTTTATGTTTTGTATATTCCCTTTAGTAGCCCTGTGATAGTATTTTAAACGTACTAATTATGAAGTAACATGAGCCAGGAAATGAACCAATGAAATTCTAGACATGACTATTTAAATGTTGAGGAATTGTCCCTTTTTGTATTAGTCTGAAGAAGCCTCTTGGCGAAAGCGCTTACTATCTGTTGAATAAAGTCTTACTTTTCTGGAAAGGAATTTTCATGTCTTATATGACTTTGGAACAATTACTGCTGTTTGGACTGTATGGCCTCGTAGCAACCAGGAGTATATGAGATTCATTTGTGTCTTTTTGGCTGCCTTTATCCTGCTTCTACGCCTCACAAGCTGGGTGTGTGCCTTTTGGATTTTCACTTTTGCTCATATCCCTGAGGCTGTCTGTATAGACCCGTATCAGCCAACACATGCACACCTAGACCCATAACTAGCTACCCTATATATATATATATATATATATATATATATATATATATATGTGTGTGTGTGTGTGTCTGTAAGGCAATGCATACCCCCACGCAAACGCACTTAAACACTCTTACTGGTGCTTATATATGCTTACTACAGCTTATTTATGCTTAAACCTGCTTACTAGTGCCTTATTCATTATGACACTGACACTTCGCTCCAATTCAATTTTAATTGTTATTATGCAGGTTATACAGCAGACAGATGTCAAAATATGTTCATATATAGATTACCAATGGAAAATGGTATGTGCTGCAGTGGGATTCGGCATGGGAATGTCTGTTCGTTAGGCGGATGCTCTAACCACTACACTATTGCTGTGCTGCTTCATTTGCATATATACCCATATACCCATGGATCCTAGTTCCCCAAACACTCACCCCAACACTTTACTGACACAGCAGTCTTCCATTCTCCAGTTGGATACACGGTGTATCCACACCACTACACATTGGCCACTCCCTACTCCTGTAGACCCATCCCATGGGTTGACTCACTCCACGTATCCTCAGACATCCCAAAAGTTTAGTCCACACACATTGGTGAAATGAGTGACCAATAGGACACTATTCACAATTTTTGGGTTGTCCCACCTAGGACACACATGTCTTTATTTCAAGATTAGACTCTATACTTCATTACATCATTACTCTCATTAACATGACACTACAATAAATTAATAACCATGACTATGTGGTAATGCACACATTACACATGAGAGCTAATAATGTACGAGTTCGGCAAAATTATATTACAAATAGGACCAATTTAGTGATTGGCGTTGCTGTAGCAGGCAGATCACAGGAATGACTCCATGTGTGAGAAAGTCATCACATCTGATTTTTTTTGAGAACAGCACTGACTATGGACAATGTACACACTTCTGCATTTTTGCAGATTTGTCCCTTCCCTCTTATGCACAACTTATTATTTCATCTACTGTCGAGGTTTGTAGGGGCACTTTCATTTTATTTATGTCTGCAAATGGAATGAATGTGTTACAGAGAATGTACTTCTACATATAGATGTCTGCATGTGTGTATGCATATATACTTATAACGAACTCGCTGACCTCTACGAGGCAGTCCAATTAGAACCAGGCCATCCAACCCTGACACGCCTGGATCCATAATTTCATACCCATGGTTCCTCCACCCCACCCAAGTGTGACATACAGACAAACCATACATTCTTTGGTTGCTATCACAGCCATGACACACCTCCACACATTGCCCTCTCCCCAGCGTTAGGGGCCCTCCACGTATGTTGTCCCAACCCATGTATCATCAGGCTCTCCCACCATTTAGTCCTTGAACATACCTGCCCTTGCTTGTGTAATGGTTGGAGGTCCAATCATCCTAGCAATTTTTGGGTAGTCCCACCAATCACTACCCTGTGATTGTTTGTAAAGTAGACTTAGCAGATCGGCAATGTTACTCCTACTGGTAATATCCTGCCTGTGGTGTGGGTAGCAGTGCTTTGCTCACCCCTGCCCAGCTTGATATGACATACACTGACAGCACTAAATAATATTGGAGTTGCTGTTGATTCTCTTCTCATTCTTTTTGTATGCTTTATTGTCACGATGTTCATTCTTCATAGATATCTATCTATCTATCTATATATATATATATATATATATATATATATATATATATATATCTATATCTATATCTATATATATATATATATATATATATATATATATATATATGTATTATATATCTGTACATACACATGCACATACATCTACATATTTATAAACATCTCCTATGCTGGGCACTGCTTACACCCACGCAAATGCACTCAGACTTGCTTACTGGTACTTATATATGTTTACTGCTGCTTATTTGTGCTTACACCTGCTTACTAGTGCCTTATTCATTATGACACTACCACTTTGATTGAATGACATTAGTTAAATATTTCATGCGGTACTCCATTTCACATTTACACATTATTATGTAGGTTATACTGCAAAACGATGTATAGATATGTTCATATACACATTCGACATGGAAAATGAGATGTCCTGTAGTGGTACTCAAACCATGAATGCCTGTTTATTAGGTGGATGTTCTAACCACTACACTATTGATGTTAATGTTAATTCTGCATATTTTTTTTTCTATTTGGGTGATTTTGATGTGTAAGCTACAAATATTCATATGGTGCTGCTGCACCATCTATAGGAGGACGCTCGGCGCAAGGCTAAAACCGTCTTTGCACCGAGCTTAATGAATCCCGGGGAGTGTTTCAGGTGAATGGGCTTATAAATATATACCATTTGTAAGAAATGTGTGGTGCGACTTTAAGCTGCTTTTTTCTTACTGACAACAACCCTCAGATACAATGCTAGCATAAATAATAATGCATCTTCAAATGAAGAGTAAAAAACAGTCATAAAATGAATTGGGTTGCTGATGCCTGGAAAATTATTATGCAAAAAAAAAAAAGAAAGAAAATTGATCTTGTAATGCGCAACGCTTTCTGATATTCACATTCTACCTGTCAAGCATGTTTAAAATAACAGTTATAAAAATGTGGTCCATATCACATTGTAGAGTATAAAAAAGTTATTTAAACTATCTATGTAACCTTCTGATTCAAGTTTATTAACCAGAAGGACACATCACATTATTGTTCCTTGTTTGACTCAATAAAAACATGAAGACCATTATTAATTATAAAATCCCATCTGTGTTAACTTACAAAACTTCAGCACAGTCCATTTCAGATGCTATGCCATCTTCATGGTTCAACTACAAATTATTTTGAGACTAGATGCCCATTTTCTGGTCTAAAAGAAAGGGGTGTATGCTTCTGCCTTTTGTTACTTTGTTTATGATTCAGCATAAGTGTCCATTCTATTCTGCTAGTGTTTCTGTCTTCAGATATGGCTGTATTTTATATTAAAGTATCTGATTTACCAGAGTAGTCATTAATTTGCTTGATGTTGAAATATAGCTTTTAGTTAATTTGCATTTATGAATTATCTACTTACCAGCAAACACTCATCAATGATCTAGAAGAGTCATCTTATATTTACCCTTCAACTTTCATGACAATAATGAAACTTGAGTTTCTAACACACCAATGGCAAAGAAGGATAAAGCCCTGAGTATGACTTAGCTGACCTGAGCTTGATTAATGGCTTAAGGGTTTGGTAGCACAAACAAGGGAAGGACAGACATGCATATCCTGGGAGAGGAGTGAGGAGAAAGCATTGATTTTGGTGTGTCTTTTGCACTCCTAGCAAAGGATGGGGCATGAAGAGATTGCCAGGTTGAGTGGTTCTGGTTGGCTTGGTGGCATGTTCACTCAGGTCACAGGGTGGATGCATGTTTTTCCTTGGCCATACCTCATTGCATTCCCACCGTACGATGATGCTGCTATGTTATGAGTAGGATTAGGCTTGTGCCACAACCCAATGTTCCTTCTTCAGTGAGTAGCAGATGGCAGCTCCTTGGCATGCTTTTCTGCCAGGTCTTGAAAGACACCAGCTGAGCAGTCATGGCTAACATAGCTGGGGTGGTAGAAGAAAAAAATTGGTGCCTTATAAGTGTGCTTGTATGTACACATAGCAAAATAATAAAGCTACTGCACACATAACAATCTTGAAGAAGTCTTAATTAAAAAAAAAGACTTAAATCTCCCAAACACATATGGCATGGCTCAGTCATCCCTGCAAAAAAAAAAAAAAATACATGTAAATGCTTTTATGTATGTGTGATGCCTGTGAACTGACCCAGTAATCAAGGAGCCTCAATCCTCACCACTAGCACCAGTGAGGGGCATGCACATTAGGAAGGATAAGAAGTACACACACAGTAAAGTACAATTTCCCTTAAGAGCACACAGAGATCACAGTCATTCTGGGGCTAGTTTCTCCCTTTCTCTCCAGATCCCCAGTAAGACTCCCCACTGGCACAGGTATAGGTTCAGATCTCAGCTGAGTAGTCAGGCCAAAACCTCCAGTACCCCGTCTGCCCAACTAACGGTTCGTGTCCCTGCCCACACACACTTTGAGATTTGATTTCTATCCAAACACACAGATGCTCCTGGGGATGGCTGGCACAGGTTCTCCAGCTATGTCCCCTCCTGCCAGGCTATAAAGTTGTAATTACTGCCACCAACTATTCTTATCAGCTACTAATAAGACCCTTCCCAATGGGTGATCAATTTCACTCTGTAATATTACTGTTATCCAAATAGTAAGTGTGACCCAGGGCTAAAGCTATTGGAGTGGCTTTGACAGTACCACCAAATACATGCAATGTACTCTAAGAACTTAAATTAGCTCTACACAAAACAGACACAGCTGAAAGATTTAAAAATATTTAATAATAATAAAACACAAGACAATACTTATTACTTCAAGACAATGACATTACAGAGTTCAGAAATCACAGGAAAATGCTTTAAAATAATACTGTAGAATAATCTGACATAAATATAGAAAACAGCTAGAATAATCTGGCTATTTCTAACTATCGCTAAGAAAAAACACTGTTCTAAATAAATATCTTACTTACAGAGCAAAGGCAGAGTTCTGGTGAGTTGATGTCTTTAGACAGATCCAAAATGCTTAATTCTCTCTCTCTTAGAAAGTCTTAAATTGATAACACAGTACTGCTAAGTCATTTCACATTGCATCATTCTTGACACTTCTCTGGTTCCCAGGCTAACAGAAACTCAAAATTTACATTTCTTAGTAAGCTGAACCTGGCCAGGAAGCCACAGCAACAAAAAGCATTATACATGTAAAACCTTAGTAATTATCTCTTAAATCAAGAAAATAGAAATAATTTCCTGGCCCAGACATACTGTCTCCGAGCTTGAGATCAAACAGTCATACAATGCTTGACTTATCAGCTTTCTTCAAGCAGAGTGCACTGAGGTTACATTTTTGAAGCTCAGTACAACATATAGTTTAATCATAACATATAGTTCTCTTTACATTTGTAAACCAAGCCTGTGGATTATATTAATATTTACAAATGACAGATTTATCTACAAAATTCTATATAGCTAGGCTGGCAGCCTTCACATATCTGCCCTCCCCCCCCCGAGAACTCAAGCTAGTTTTTCAAGTGACCCTTGAGAAACGTTGCTTGAGAGGGTTAGGTCTATCTGAGTATACTTTACCCCATTCCCTACCTTGAGAGCCCATCTGTGTTGGTGTTGCTAACCTCACTGTGGTGCTGCACTGATATATCATATGCTTGCAACCCTAGGCTCCATATTAGCAGCTTGGCATTTTGCTGGCTGGCTCAGTGTAACCATGTTAGGGGATTGTGATCTGTAACTACAGTGAATTTTCTTCCATACAGCTAAGGCTGAAGTTTTTGCAGTGCCTATACTATGGCTAGACATTCCTTTTCTACAGCTGCATAGCATTCCTCCCTGGACTGGACCCTATGCCTGAGATAAACCACTGGGTGCTCTTCTCTCTCTGAAACAATCTGGCTAAGTAAAGCCCCCACCCCATGATTCAAAACATCCATCTGCACAACAAATTCTTTGCTGTAATCTGGACTGGCTAACACAGGGGGTCCTCCCAAAGCTTCTTTAAGCTTCTGGAATGCCTGCTCACATGCTGTGGTCCACACTACCTTATCTTGCCTGTTTTTCTTTGTCAAGTCAGTGAGGAGAGCAGCTATGGTACCATAACTGGGGCAAACTTTCTGTAGCACCCTGCTGTCCCTAAGAATGCCCTCACCTGCTTTTTTGTAACAGGTGCAGGCCATACCTGAATGGCTTCCACTTTGGCAGGTTCTGGCCTGATCTTACCACTCCTCACTCTATGTCTCAGGTAGGAGACCTCTGCCATACCCACCTGACATTTGCTTGGCTTAATTCTCAGCCCCGCCCTCTGTAGTCTGCCTAGCACCTCACTGACATGTTGAAGGTGCTCTTTCCAGGAATGGCTGTAGATGGCAATATCAACTAGGTAAGCAAGGGCAAACCTTCCTGCTCCTGCTAGGATATGATCTACCAGCCTCTGGAAAGTCAATGGGACATTTTTCATCCAAAAAGGCATCTTTCTGAACTCATACAAGCCAAACAGAGTCACAAAAGCTGACCACTCTCTAGCACTGGGAGTCAAGGGTACCTGCCAGTAACCCTTGGTAAGATCAATGGGGATAAGATACTTAGTCCCACCCAGCTTCTCTAGGGCGTTATCTGTCCTGGGCATGGGGTAAGCATCTGACTCTGTGTGACTATTTAATTTCCTGTAGTCCACAAAGAACATGGTGCTGCCATCCTTCTTTGGCATCAGCACCACTGGGGAGGCCCGGGGACTGTCAGACTCTTGAATTACCCCTAGTTCCAACATTTCCTGTATCTCCTCTCTCAGAGCCTGTTTGACTCTCTCTCTCAGGCACCCTATAAGGGGTCTGCCTAATAGGCCTTTGGGGTCCTGTAGCCACTTGGTGATGCACCAGGTGGGTGCACCTTGGTTTCCCAGTGAATATGCCCCCAACCTCCTGTACCACTGCTCGGATTTCTCGAACCTGGGTAGGAGATAGCTGCTGGGACATTGCTACCCCTTCCACTGAGGTGTCAGTCTGAGCCTCACTGAGGAGATCAGTCACCAGATCTTCCTCAGACTCCTCCTGCAATCCACTGCAAATACTCAGCACAAGGAGCTCCCTATCATGATAAGGTTCCATTCATCATGTTAATATGGTACAGTTTGTGCTCCTGCCTCCTGCCTAGCAGTTCTACAATGTAGGTAGCATCACTGACCTTTCATACCACCTTGCAGGGTCCCTCCCAAGCTGCTTGTAGCTTGTTGTCTCTGACAGGAATGAGAACCATTACCTGCTGCTCTACAGCATACTCTCTAGCTCGAGCATTCCCGTCATACCAGACCTTTTCCTGTTGTTGAGCTTCTGCCAGGTTCTCCTGGGTGAAGCCCATGAGTTCCTTGAGCCTTGTTCTGACATTTAGGACATATGCCACAACAGACTCCTTGTGAGATTAGCACTCACCTTCCTACTCCTCACAAATTAAGTCTAGAGGCCCCCTCACTCTATGGCCATACAGCAACTCAAATGGTGAAAAACTTGTGGATTCCTGGAGAACCTCTCTATAAGCAAACAACAGATGGGAAAATATTTGTCCCGCTCCCTCTTAAACTGGTCTGCAAATGCCCGTAGCATGGACCTGAGTGTAGTGTTTAACCTCTCAACAAGACCATTAGTCTGGAGATGGTAGGGGTGGTCTTTAGGTGCTTCACCCCACAGTACTTCCACAGACAAGCCAGCAGGTCTGATGTGAAATTGGCACCTATGTCAATCAGAATTTCTTTTGGGAAACCTACCCTGCTGAAAATCTCTAACAAAGCATTTGCCACCTTTTCTGCCTTGATGGAGAACAAAGCCACTGCGTCAGGATATCTTGAAGCATAATCTACTACCATTAGGATATACTTTTTCCCTGTGGAACTTGGAGTACTCAGACAAAATCCATAGCTACCCTCTGAAATGGATCCTCAATCACAGGAAAAGGCATCAAAGGAGCTTTCACCTTGTCTCCTGCCTTGCCAACCTGTTGGCACTGCTCACAGGTCCTACAGTACCCTGTTACATCTCTGGAAATCCCAGGCCTGTCAGGTCTATATAATATGTCTTTTTGTATGTTTTATGCCCATATGACCTGCTAAGTGAATATCATGGGCTATGGATAAAAGTGCCAGACAGGAGGCTCTAGGCACTACCAACTGCTGTATTCTCCTTACCTTCTAGCCCTCCCTCAAGGGTCCACTCTCTATACAGTAACCCTTTGTCCCAGTGTACAGATTCCCCCTTCCCTTGAGAATCATGTACCCCACTAGCTACTTGCCTCAGGTCTTGCAATGTAGGGTCTGAGAGCTGAGCCTGTCTCAACTCTCTCTTAGTAACCCTTCCCAGCTTCCCTTCCATAAGAAGTCTGGTATCCTCAGACAGTAATGCCTCACTGTCAGCCTAGGTACTACTACTCACCTCTACCTTTGCAGTCACTCTGTCCAAGGGAGCATCAGTACCCACAAGGAGCTGTGGCTCACATTCAGTCTCACTGCTACAGAGTAGCTCCCTCCCTGAAGTAACCATCTCACCAGTCCTGGCTGCAAGTATGCAGTCTGACTGGGTCTCCCCAATGCTACCAGACCCAAATGCTTATCTCCTAGCCTGACTGCATGTAACTGCATTAACACATGGTACTGCCTCATCAAAATCCTACCCTATCAGGACATCTGCAGCATGGTAGTTTCATACCCCTGTTGTCTCATGACAACCTACTATTAGCATTTTGTCTTTCCCACTTACTGGCTCCCTCACTTTTTGTTCCCCATCTTGCTTCTATGGACATCTATATGCTACATGGCTCCACTGGTCGCATTCAAAACATGTAACCCTAGGTACTTGACATGTACCTGGACTAGTGGCTTCCCTTGCTACTGGCAGATTCTGTTGGGGCAGCCTGGTCTGCCCACCATGAGGTCCCTTAGACCCATGAGCAGCACTGGGTGCCCCTTTCCTGTGCAGTGATACCCTGATTGCTAGGTATAGGTCTCCCATCTTCCCAAACTCATCTGAAGTACCACATTGTCTATCAGCTAACCAAATTCTCATGTTCTCAGGTAAAGTGCTAAGGGCTTGTTTCCTCAACAAAAGGTCTGCAAGCCCTTCAAAAGTGGTGACCTGACATCCACTTGCCCACCTATGAAGATAAGTGTTTATTTCAGCAACATATTCACACACACTTTCATCTGCCTTACTTCTATGCTCACAAAACTTTTTCTTATAAGCTTCAGGTGTTAGTTAAAAAAATTCTAACAAACAATTCTTAACAGCAGTGTAATCAAAAAATTCATGGTCAGATATATTGGACAACACAGTTACAGCTTTACCAAGGAGTAAGTGGGTTAGGAACCATACCCAGAGCCTTTGGTCAACATCATACTGTTTACATACCCTCTCAAACATGTGAATGAAACTATCACAATTATCCCTCTCTGTAAACTGTGGAAGAAATTTACTGACCTTTTGTGCTTCTCGGGTCCAGTTACTCTCTTCCCCATTGCCTCAATGACTCTGGCAAAGAGTCAGCATCTCCTTTTCATGCTGCCTCTCCCTCTCCTTCTCCACAGCTTCCATTTCCAAATTCCTGGCCTCCAACTCAAGTCTGTTTAGCTCCAGATGGATTTTTAAGTCCTCTGCAGAAAGGTTGAGCTGTCCATTTTCTGAGTGTTGTACACCTCCACGGCCAATCTGATCATCTTCCTGACTGCTGTTTTCTGATGCAGCTGTGACCACAGTTGCAATCATGTCTGCCTTTGTCAGGTTTCCATGCGCCAGTCCTTTAGCCTGGCACATCTCAGCTAACTGGCTCCTTGTCAGCTTACCCTGCTCCTCTGTTGATGTGCTTGTCTGCTTTCCCTGACTAACAAAAGAAATAAAACAATTGTGATCTGAACTCTGAATATTCACTGTGTGGCTGATTTAGAGTACAAAATCACCTTTAGTGATCACTGTAAACATGCTACAGGAATTTACTATCCACACCACTACAAGCCAATTAGTATGTGATGTGGCTAACTTACCACTATCAAACAATTAATATTTGATGTGGATATTCCACCACTGCCAAACAATTAATATGTGATGCCCATGCACTGGCCCAGTAATCAAGGATCCTCAGTCCTCACCACTGGCACCAGTGAAGGGCATGTACATTGGGAAGGATAACAAGTACACACACAGTAAAGTACAATTTACCTTAAGAACACACAGATATCACAGTCAGTCTAGGGCTGGTTTCTCCCTTTCTCTCCAGATCCCAAATAAGACTCACCACTGGCACAGCTATAGATTCAGATCTCAGCTGAGTAATCAAGCCAAAACCTCCAGTAACGTTTCTGCCGAACCAGTGCTTTGTGTCCCATACCAAATAGCTGACACACACACACACACATACACACACACTTTGAGATTTGGTTTATATACAAACACACACAAACATGCAAACACACAAACACACAGCCACTCCTGGGGAAGGCTGGCACAGGTTCTCCAGCTATGCCCGCTCCTGCCAGGCTATAAGGTAGTAATCACTGCCACCAACTACTCTTATCAGCTACTAATAAGGCCCTTCACAAAGGGTTGCCAGTTTCACTGTGTAATATTACTGTTATCCAAATAGTAAGTGTGACCGAGGGCTAAAGCCATTGGAGTGGCTTAGACAGTATCACCAAATAAATGAAATGTACTCTAAGAGTTTAAATTATCTCTACATAAAACGACCACAGTTGAAAGGTTTAAAATATTTAATAATAAATAATAAAAACACAAGACAATACTTATTACTTCAACACAATAACATTACAGAGTTCAGAAATCACAGGAAATGCTTTAAAATAATATTGTAGAATAGTCTGACATAAATATAGAAAACAGCTAGACTAATCTGGCTATTTATATCTATCTCTAAGAGAAACCACTGTTCTAAATAAATATCTTACTTACAGAGCAAAGGTAGAGTGCTGGTGATTTGATGTCTTCAGACAAAGTCCAAAATGCTTAATTGTCTCTCTCTGAGAAAGTCTTAAATTGATAACACAGTACTGTTGAGTCATTTCACATTACACCACTCTTGACACTTGTTGGTTCCCAGGCTAACAGAAACTCAAAATTTACATTTCTTAGTACGCTGCACTTGTCCATGAAGCCACAGCAATAAAAGACATCATACATGTAAAACCTTAGTAATTATCTCTTAAATCAAGAAAATAGAAATAATTTCCTGGCCCAGACATCCTGTCTCTGAGCTTGAAATCAGTCATACAATGCTTGACATATCAGCTTTCATCCAGCAGAGTGCACTGTGGTTGCATTTTTGAAGCTCAGTACAACTTATAGTTTAATCATAACATATAGTTCTCTTTACATTTGTAAACCAAGCCTGTGGATTATATTAATATTTGCAGATGGCATTGAATTATCTACAAAATTCTGTCTAGCTAGTCTGGCAGCCTTCACAGTATGTACCCCTGTCATACACATTTCACATTATGGCAGAAGACAAACTGAAGAAATACAGATGAAACACAAATGTAAGGCCCGAGGAAACAAACTACTAAGAACTTTAATCTAGTATCCTTTTAAAATAAAAACTTTAATCCAGTAGCCTTTTAAAATTAAAATAAAAATAAAAGCTTGTTTAAAACCATGAAAGATAAGTGCTTTCATTCAAAAAGTACGGGCTGTCTTCACAAATTGGCCCTTGGCCACTGCCGTTTTCTGTGTTATAGGATGCAAACTGTCAAAATGGAGAAAACTGTTTGAATACATGGGTTTCCTTTAGATTTTGAAGGTGAATCTTCTGTTTGTATTTTCCTTGGCCAACCATATATCCAGGTAGGTTATATTTACATAATTACTCTAATGGGTGAATGCAAGAAACTCAGTTGTTTGATTAATATATGACAAAAAAGTGGGATGTCTTATGGTTCACCATCCCACAGGATGAACATATCATCCAAAAAGCATGTGCAGAATCTACATGATGCAAAAAAGGGGAGTTAACTAAAAACTTTTCCTCTTATTGTATCATGATAATGTTGGCAAAAAGACCCCCCACATGCTGCATGCATGGCTACCCCTGCTTGTTTCAAGAACAAGTCACCTACAAATTTAACAAAATTATTTTAAAGTACAATTTCCAATAAATTGACATAGACATTAATTTGGTCTTGTGGTATATTTTTCTCTAACAAAAATTCAGAAAACTATTTCAGTCCTACGTCATGGGGAATGACCGAATACAAGTCCTTGACATCCACAGTGATAAAGATGTATGTGACTTTAAAGGGAAGGTCATTCATTTTTTTGTAAAAATTCCCACAAATCATGTCAAACATGGCTCCTGGGGGACCAAACTTTTTAATCTGGTATCCAAGAATTTCGCCAAGGAGTGCGTGATTGAACCACGGACATCAACAATTGGTCACATCGGTTGTTGTTTTTTTATTTTTATGTATCGTAGGCAAACCAAACATATGGGGGATCTTAAGATGCATCACATTTAGGTAGTTATAGTCATCAATCTAAATATGCTGGTCAATAAATAACTCATTTAGATTTCCCTTTTTCCTATTGTATGCAAAATTGCACTCATTTACAAATACCTCTTTGTAGGTGTCAGGTGCAAAAATGGACCTCATTTTCATATTATTGTCACAGTCATTCATCACGACCAACCCAGCCCCTTTATCAGGTTGTAAGGTCCTGATTTCTGTGTTGCTTCATAAATCATTTAATATCACTGTTTCATCTCTAGAAAGATTATATTTTAAAGTATGTTTTCTTATCTTTTGATCCAAGTGAGACAAATTACGTATATCCAGCTCACATATTTTTTTGAAACAGTTGATCACAGGGTGAATTGGGGATCATAAGTGCTGGATATCCTTAATGGTTGCATGGCTGATCCCACATTTTGAAACATCACCATGAAATTTAATTTTATGGAATATTCTTTAAGATCCATGAGTGCGATTGCAACATCTGTATGCCTGTTAGGTACAAAGGTTAGACCTCAAGCAAATAAATCCCCATGGTAAGCATCGATTTTAACAGATAAAAAATTATAGACAGTAAAATCGCCACTGGAATTCATTATAGTGGTACATGGGGGTCGAATACATGTAGTAACATTAGGGACTGAACTTAATTCAACTTCTTCTAATTCTGACACCCGTTCTGTCTCCTGGCTCCTCTTCTCCAATTTTGTTACATTGCATTCGAGTTCTGCCTGGGAAGAGTCCTGTTTTCCCATTGGTTGTTCTGAATGGAGTATTGGTTCCTGATCCTTTAAAACCTCTGAAGAACTGGACGGTTTCCATGTCCTAAAAAAATCATTCCGTTTTCCTCCTCTGATAAATTATCCATCACATCCTGTCTCGGGTCAGTTTACTCATTATTCAATTCATGAATATTAGCATTGACATTGAATCTGGTACCCCATTCTTGTGATGGTGGGGGGGATATGCCTTTTTTTCTTTATATTCACATCTATCCCTCTCAAGTTTCTTAACTTCATGAAAATTAATATTTCAGATCTGTTCATCAATACTCCTGAAAATGCAGATGATTCATATTGTAAATCATGAATCATTGAATTATTCAAGATTTCTAAATCCACCATGATTTCATCAGTTAATTTATTATTATATCTTACAGTCATGTTCATATACTCTATCCTGTGTCTATCAAACATATTCAAGAGTTAATGATGTAAATCAGAGTTAGGTATGAGTCCAGTCTGGAAGTGCCATGTGTGTCGACCTTTCAGTATGTGCCTTCATGCATTATTCAAAATACGCATTATCCAGCTGTAATTTTGTTTTACTTTCAGTAGTTTATAATCCAGTTCAGCCATTTTTTCTTCAAAATTGTCATTCTCTCCCATCTAAGGTTCCATAAACAACACTTCAGAATGTAACCATTCACCCACTAAAGGGGACTGAGACAATACCTGTCCCCCATGGTTTAATGAACCAGAAGATTCATTAATAATATTTGAAGGCAATATATTTGAAGTGTTACCTCTATTTCATAGTCTAGTATTGTTAGAAGCTGAATAAAAGCAACCAGAATTCAAGTCTAAGTTCCTGGAGGCACCAGGAAATGAATTCTATGTTGGCAGTACTGTAACTGGATTTAGCCAAACTGCTGCAAAATTATCCACCTTCTGTGAGAGTTGTTGGATGAATAAAGTCAAATCACCCACGGTCGGTGCTGTCTGTAAGTCCAACTCTCAGGAAGTGATTTGTGAAGAAGCTGCAGTCTGTGTTCCACAGGCCATAATGCAAAACAAAGCAGGCAGAAAACAAACTGAAGAAATACAGATAAACACAAATGGAAGGCCCAAGGAAACAAACTGCTGTAGATAAAATTCACAAGAACTTTAATCCAGTAGCCTTTTAAAATAAAAACTTGTTTAAAACAATGAAAGATAAGCACTTTCAGTTAAAAAATTCATGGACTTGATCAGATAACAATGCTGGAAGTACACACTCATTTTAAAGCTTTTGTGTTCAATCACATGACCACCAAGCTCCTAGGAATTGAAACATAATCTTAAAAGGAGTCACTAAAAGAAATATTCATAGTGCATAACACTGAGTCAATACTATTTACAAAAATTACAACAAAGAATAAAATACAGAAAATGGAAACAGAATGCATTCCCCATAAAACAGAAATATAAAGGCAAAAGCATGTATATAATAGCATCATAGAGTACAATGCCCCATTTGGGATGTACCTCACAAGACACTTCCAACTGCTGGAAAGACCACAAAAGTATCTCACCAAAAAGGTTACTGGCTTCAAACATATGTCCTATGCAGCCCGACTGAAAAAACTCCGGCTGTACTCAGTGGCATATCGCTTACTCAGAGGTGATCTCTGCCTGACTTACAAAGCCATGTCCAACTCAGAATTCATGGACGTGCTCCACCTAAAGAAATCCAAGTTACTGCGAGCCATGTGCTCTAGTGAGCTAGACCTCACCACTACAATAAATAGAACATGCTGGAGGGATAGATTCCTGTCACAGAGACTCCCCGTGCTTTGGAACAAAATTCCAAACTACATTAGGCAGAGCCCCTCACTAACACTCTTCAAGAGAAACCTTGACGAGTGGACGGGTAACAGAAAATACACCCCTGGGATCACTTAATTGGCTCTGCTTGACAGAGGATCAGTTAATTAATTAATTAATTAATGGGGCGATGAAAGCCAACGCACTGGCTAGGCATATAAATGCCCTCTGGCAGTTAGCCTAGTACCTACCTATGAACCTATGTAAATATATGCCTTTTATTTAGGGCTCATCTTTCCAGTGCTTTTAACTTTAGCAAACATGCTATTGAAACATATTCATTGAGTCCAGGCCAGTTATTGGCATTGAAATACAACTGCCAATGTAAATCACATTTTTCAATTAATAAGGTCCATGGGCTTTCATTATTATTGGAAGGCATTTGTTCCAAAATGCAAAATTTGAACGTATGGTGTGATTAACATTTTATGTTTTTGTAAAGGGCATTAGTCTCTTTTGTCATTTTGATTTCATACAAATGTTAATATATTCTGTCCCTCAGTCTCCTCTCCATTTTTCCTATATAGAAACAGGGGCAGAACATACACAGTGCACAATAAACCACCTTTCTTGTACAACAAATGAATCTGTTTTTATAGCGACCACCTGGTTGTTCAATATAATTTCATGGTACACCAGAATATTGGGGTAGTAGGGACAACAACCGCACTTTTTCATCCCCATAAATTCAATGTTTTGTCTGTGTTGGTGTTTGGACTATCACTGTTATAATATTGTTTTCAAATTCCTGCCCCTTTTGAATACCACTCATGGGGGCCGATGATATTCTCTTGTAGAAGAAGACACCAATTCTTTTCCAGGACTGATTTCACGGAGAGACCTTCAGTAGAATAAGTTGTAATAAAATAATTCCTGAAGGTTTCTGTGATTGTTTTCATAGTCTCAGCCATGGGTGGCATTGATATTGTACCCCCACCATCTAGGCCTTCCTCACTTCCAATGTTAGTCACTCAAGGGCCTACCAAAATTGGCACAAAATGATGAGACTCACTTTTATTAATCACCTATAGCATCAAGTTGTCTATAAATTTTGTAAGTTAGCCACGTTTTAAAAACATGTTTTTCAGCAATATGCACTCATCCCACATCTCACATTATATTAGTGATAATTTTTCAGGGCATCTCTAAAGGACAACTCACTTCATGGCATTTCCTGCTATTTCTGTTTCTTGGCATGGTTTAATTCAGCACACCTTTCTCCCACAGACAAGATATATTATTGTTATGGCTGATATTTAGTTTAGCATGGATAAGGAACATAGGTACCCCACCAGGATCTGGCGATATACTCAACCAAACACATTGTCCTTTTTCCTGGTATTAAAGATTAATTCCTAACCATGTGTTAATTTCATAAGACGGAGCCCATATCTGTACTCCTAAGCTGACCTCTGAAATTTGCCATATTATGTATAAATATGTGTGTGTATATTGGAGTCAGGCTAGATTTGAGAGGTACCCTAAACCTTAGATACAATTACTTTGCTACTTCATGATTCCTATCATTTGGAAATCACTGCATCCATACAAAACTGAAAACTGTCAATTTGCAGCTGATTAATTTACCTTGAGCATATAGGCAAGAGTTGAAGAAACCCAAGGATAACATGCACCTATATGAAATGTGTAAGAGTCTGATATCCATCCTGGTAGAGAACACAGATTGCAGGCATTCCTCTGATATGAAGGGAATTATTCATAACTTACTAATTCTGAGGTATTATTTATCACTTTAGGATGAAAAAGACTTTTACAGAAGTAGGATTAATATACTATTAGGAAGAAAGAAAGAAAAGAATGACATAGAGGCATAACAGATGCATTTTATTACTTTATTTACATCCATGAGAGAAAAAAGACAATAAGTATTTTTCAGGAAAAAAAGCTATAAAGAAAACTGGTGTGATGCAAAGAGAGTTCACTCTGATGAAATAATAGCAACATTTTTTTTTCAAGGAGAAAAAAAATGAAAACATGAACACAATCTGCAGAGATGAAGATGACAGAAAATCTTACTAATACGTTTATATGAGAATTACTCAAGATTTCCTCCGTAGTCAGAGAAGACAGACAGAGGGTTCTCAAGAAAATATGTAGGGTGTAACAGTTCTTCTTTCCCAGTGTTCACTGGTTTGCAGCAATAAGGCAGCCTAATATTATGTACATATGTGTGCATGTGCATGTGTGTGCGTGTGTTTGTGTGTGTGTGTACTTATTTACTATGGCAGATCTTACTGCAATTAAAAAATAAGAAAAAGTTTGGAATTGAGGAAGCCCTTTATAATTAGTCACTAAAACTGTGTATTCAGTACAGTTTTATAGACTTACATCATGCTTCATTAACATAATCAGAAACAATCATTCTGCTGAACTGAGCATCATCCTCAGTAACTAGAGAAAGAACTGGCAGATATCAATAAATTATAAAACATAATACTTGACAATATATCTATGTGCACATGGATGGGTTCCCTGTTTAAAATCATGTCAAGTGACTTTATTTTTTCTGGTCTAAGCTAAATGAAAGGGTTAAAAGAAATGATCATATTCATTTCACCTTTAGAGTACCCATCCCCTCATCTGCCATCTGCCCATAAAGAATTTGTTCCACTCAGGCCAGACAGACTCTTTTTATTGAGCCTAATGGGACTATCAGCTGAGCTGACAAACCTGATTACAGCTAAAAAGCAGGGCGAGCAGAGCTAATCATGGGCACCTAACAAGATTTAGGCATGATGAAGAGACGGGATGAATGCCTGTTAATGGAGGTAGAATGATCTCAAAGAAAATACAGAAAACTCAATTCATTTTATCCAGAAAGCTGTCTGTTGGATTGAGCTTTAATGGAGTGCAGTTTCATTACTAGACAGGAGTTTTAATACTCCATATTTTCTCATCAGATGAATGCCTAAGAGCTTAAGATACAAACATAGGCTAGGTCCCTGCATGTTGTATTTCCTACAACACTAAAAAAAGGTATGTGGATGCAATGCGATACATATGCACACTGTGGGCTTTATGAGTAATCTGGTTTCATTTACTGAAATTCTCATTCTATGAACAGAACAGAACAGCCCTGAGAGAGGCCCGTAGATTGAGTGTGAACCAGATAATGCAAAGTGTGATAATGTAAAGCTGTTCACCTGAGACAACTAGCTTACAGGGAAAGAAAGTGATTTCTTTCAACAAATTTAATCTTCTTGCTTAAACTGCCATGAGCAGCTAGGTTAAATGTGCCATCATACTTTAATTTCAGAACGTGCATCCTTTCATTTTGTTCATGACAAACCCTACAAGCATTTCTGTATAATGAGATCATAATGCTGCATTCACTGTCATTTAGTACTATTAAAATGTAAAGCAATACATATTTTGATTTTCACATTTGAATTCATATGCACCACATTGCTGAGGTGATTTGAAGAAATGTTTTAAGCTACTGATCTAGGCAATGATGCAGCAGTCTCCACCTTGGACGCAAGAACATAACTTTTGTGTATTTTATTATTTATCCCATTTTTAAGCATGATCATTTTAATTTTTGGTGCATAATTTTTGGTACAGCAAAAAAGTTAAAAAAATGAAAACAAGTATTTATGAAATAATCCACTGGTAGTGATATATTGCATTTTTCACTTTCTATCAGTGACCCAGATTGTACTTTGATTAGCTTCATTGTAAAGTCCAGTCTTATGCAATCTGTCCAGCAAAACAAGCTTATTTCATCACAAGTCATTTTCTTCAGCAGCAGAAATAATACAAGAAGTCTTCACTTACGTTGGTTCCAAATCACATTCTCAAGAATGAAGCCCTAGCTAGGCGGTTAAACTCCACAAGTGTTGGATTTTCAGGTAAAGCTTCTACTTTACCCTGTGCTGAACCCCCAAATAAGGAACTCACTTCCTGGTTCTAATCTTCTAGACTACTTCCTTTTATACAGACAGTAACTTACTGATTTGTCATTACTGCTAGCTTCTTCTTCTTTCGGCTTTTCCTGGTTAGGGGTCACCACAGTGGATCACCTGTCCACTCATGATTGGCAGTGGGGTTTTACAGTGTTGATTTGCCAGCCCAGTGCCCAACCTTCCACAGAAGGCACACACATGCACTCATGCCTAGGGCCAATTTAGAGTGCCCAGTCCACCTACAGCATATCTTTGGTATGTGGAAGGAAACCAGAGCACCCAGAAGAAACCCATATGACCACAAGGAGGACATGCAGACTCCACACAGAAGGCACCCCAGCTGAAGATCGAACCGGAGAACCTCTTGCTGTGAGGCAGGAATGCTAACCACTGCACCATCATGGCCACCCTCATTACTGCTAGCTAATTCATTGAATTACCTATTTTATATTAGTGTTGGAATTTTCCAGACATAAGCCCTCTTCATGTACATTCCCCATACTTATATCATACGTAATATGTGGCAATATGTTACAATGAATAAAATGGGTATGCAAGCATTAAAAGAAAACACAAATTTAGATTACAGCTCTAAACATAAAAAGAAAACACAAATTTAGATTACAGCTCTAAGTCTTAAAGATGAAGTAGATAAAAGTAACAATGAATTATTAGATGAAATACTTTTGTATAATAAACACATCATGTTGTATACTTTGTTTTCAATAGATGAATCATGGAAGACAAAGTCAACATTTTGCTTATTATGTCAAACATTTATTATATCACTGAGTTATCTGGTTGGTTACCCAAGCAAACAAACCAATACATATGCTGTGAGAATGTTAGGCCCAAACCAGAAAGTGGTACTTTGCTTTTAAACTGAGATGATTTTCAATTCAACATGAATGGATGTTATGTATAACTAGTCTGGAAGGGACAGTTTATTTATCCGTTTTGCAAAACCTTTTGCTTACACTCACTGGTATAGCTGACTGTCCAAAATGTAAAACTAAGATTTAGGTTAGTTATCAAGAAATAAAATATTGGACTTTCTTACTCTAATTCTAGACAAAGACTGGAACTCAGTCCTTGACCCTACTTTTTAATATTATTTTGTGAATGCTCGAGTTAAAATGAAAAAATATATAAGGCTTTTGGAGAGTATTGCTTAGAATTAGATCACTGTGAAGCATGATAAATGTAGATTATAACAAGGAGCTGTATCACCTTTAAGATCCTCATTATTTTGCAAAGTCCACATCATCAGCCTACATTTTAGTAGCTGAGTCCCTACTATTGCATCAAACCACAGAAGCCAGAATTTTCTCAAGAATTGTCTCTAGTCATTACAGAGCTTATATAGAATTACTTTATATGGAAACTTTGAATTACAATTCATTTGTGAAATAGTCCCCCATCCTTCAGTATATAGCCAGCATCATGATAGTTCATGAAAAGAAAGAAAGGCTATAGAATGTGGCCAACTCATGTATACTTTCCCTGTGGTGCAAGGTGTAAGTATAGGGATTTTTAGAAAAACAAGACAGGTGATGCAGGATTCCAATCCATTTATAGGTTCATAGGTGTGTACTAGGCTAATGGTCCTGGAGCCTTTAAAGCCTAACCCATAGAAGTTCCCTTGGCATCATACCGCCCAATGTTAGTTCCCAGTGCCTCTATCAAGTAGAGTCACTGGAGTGATCCCCAGAGTGAACTTTCTATTTCCCATTCACTCATCAAGATTTCTCTTGAAGAGGACCAGTGAGGTGCTCTGCTTGACATGCATGGGAAGTCTATTCCAGAGCATGGGCAGTCTCTGGGTAATGAACCTGTCCCTCCAGCATGTTCTGTTGATTGTGGTAATGAGGTTGAGGTCTCAGGAGAGTGTGGTGTGGAGGAATTGAGATTTCTTTAGATGTAACATTTCTAACAGAGCTGGGTCAGACATGGCTTTGTAAGTCAAGCAGAGATCGCCTCTTAGTAGACGATGTGAGACAGAGAATACCTGGAGTTTTTTGAGTCTGTCTGTGTAGGACATGAGTTTAAGGCCTAGGATCCTCTTCGTGAGGTACTTTTGTGGCCTTCCCAGCTGTTGCATGTGTCTAATGAGGTAAATGCCAAATGGAGAATTATACTCAATGATTGGCCCAATGAGGGAAGAGTAGAGAGAGATGATGACCTCTTTCTTCTTGGATGCAAGCCCTTGATAATGAGATGTGCCACATAGAAGGATGTTCTGACCACAGTGGCAATGCGGTGGTCAAAGGAGAGGTTTCTGTCAACCTGTGTCCCCAGATCTCTTATGATGCCTTCAGTGTTCAGTGGGCTCCCATTGATGTGGTAATTAGTGGGAACTGAATTTTTCCAAAAGGGGATGATGACACATCTTTTGACATTAAGCTTAAGGCCATGGTTTCGCCACCAGTTATTGGTCAAAGTGAGGCCTTTCTGTAGGATGTCTACATCACTTTGGGAGTTAATAATTGCTCCCAGCTTGCAGTTGTCTGTGAACTTTGTCAGCCAGAGGCCCTCCGTGTTGGCCTGAACTTCTGAAAAGTAGATGCCAAACAAGAGAGGACCCAGGACCATTCCCTGTAGGACTCCACTCATGACTGGTCAACAGTCTGACTTGGAGTCCACTGCTTTCAGACTGTGGTTTCTACCTGTGAGCCAATTTACAACCCACCTAGTGATATAGTGGTTGATGCCTAGTTTGGTGAGTTTATCAATAATTCTTTAGTGGAATTCGTGTCTAAGTGCGCCTAGATATAGTTTTACAGAGGGGGTTCAGAATGACATTTGTTACAACATTTTGGGGGTTGTTTACCTCACAAACACAAGGTACAGGCTGAGATTCTCACCTTTGAAAGGAATACTGGTTAGTCTTAAAATGGCCCACAAAGGCAGGTAGCCTAGTATTTACCTATGAACCTATGAACCTATATGGTGAGGCCATAATTGACAGGCTAAGCAGGGAACTGGGGGTAGTGCCACAGACTTGCAGGAATGAGTATAAAGACAAAGTGGAGACTATCATGGGTCAGAGATCCTGCAGCTAGAAACTAACATTCATGAATGGGTACTGAAAGTATTGCATTGAACAACGAAGACTTTCCCAAATTTTGTCAAACAGTACAGCCGCTGGGGGGGGTGAATCATAAAACTTGATTCCAAGGATTCTGAACTATTCTGAGCAGAAAGAATGTGGACTGAGAAGGTTAGGATCATATGAATTTGATTCATTGACCAAATACCTCTCTGTAATAATGCTACAGGTCTAACAAAAAACTGAGGGCTTTGATATATTTCAATGTGCTCCTCCTCAGATAAATAAACAAATAAACAAGCAAGCTTCTCCACCTTGATTTTTTATCTTTAATTACATGGTTTCAAAAATAGAATTCCATTTCTTAAACCAACAGTTGTTAAGGTACCAAATAATTTTCACATGAGACACTTCAACAGAGAATAACACAGAAAAGAAACTTGCATGCGTGAGAGATTAGGAAATCAGGGTCCTGTCTCCTCAAACTACAGAATTCATTATGTTTTTAGTTTAAGCAACATTATTGTAGCAATCATTGAACAACCACTGGCCAATTACAAATATACACTACAGCATTCATTTTGCTAACTAAGATCTCCTGACTACTTGTTTATGACATTTCACATTGGACACGAGTTCTGAATTTCATGATAGAACCTTCTACTCAGAATAAATCTTATACGTTTCTAGTACTTTTCTGACCCTATCAGCACTTTTTAATATTAAACAGGAAGCAAATCAGTAGATACATACTGAAGGACATTTATGCTTTCATCCTGCTTATGAAAGTGTATTAGAAATTAAATGCACGGGCTATCATTTCCCTTCTCTGTGCTTTTCACCATGCTATAAAGCAGCCCCAAAAACATAATGATGTCTTATGACTGGACAATAATTACAAATTTTCATGGACACTGTTTTATTTCCATTTTTCACATGTTGTTTCCTTCTGCCCCTGACATGAACAATTTGCAATGAAAACATGCCTACCTCTTGATGGAACAATAATACAAGCTGAATAATTTGAATAATCATCAGTAATGCATTCTATATTATGTGTATTTTCACATTCACCCAGTCTTTTTATACAGATTATCATATATTTGCTAAAATCTGCCAACACTTTATTTTCATCTTCTGTTGCAGTGATTCCCAACCCGGGGTACGTGCTTGGTCATTTAGGAGTATGTGAAAAACAATTATTAATGGCATTTTCCTAGCATACAGTCTGTGAAAGCAAGAACATTCTCCTTTTAAATGATCAGGAGTGCCAAATAATTCTGTACTACACATCCTGAATTTGAACCTTGACCAATTTATTGCACACAATGTTCATCAGAAATATACAAACTCTAAAATGGAATGACCCTTGGAAGGCTCCTTAGATGGCTTTGCCCTTGTGATTAAATAAAGCCAACCGTGGGTAAGTATTAATATACCACACTACAGACTCTGTTATTGCTATTATACAATTATTTAAGAAAAAAATACTTACTTTTCTTGAATAATGTCTTTGTATAATGGTGCCGTACTGTCCTTCCATTGTTGGTAATATCCTAGTGCCCTTTTTTGATGTACTGCGCATGCATATGGGACTTGCG
Source organism: Protopterus annectens (assembly GCF_019279795.1). NCBI lineage: Eukaryota > Metazoa > Chordata > Ceratodontiformes > Protopteridae > Protopterus > Protopterus annectens. Next base: position 612,521,452 of record NC_056730.1, on the reverse strand, counting down.
TTTTCATGCATACCCGGTACATCAGTGCTTTGGAAGGGAAGTAAAACAGAAAAGAAGGTCTCTGTTGGTCCCTTTCTGTTTTTCTGTTTTCATTTTTTTTATAAAAAAAAAGTTTCAGACAGTTTCAGAGTAGGAGAGATACAGAAAGGAGGAAATGAAAAGAAAATCAGGTACATGTCTTTAGTTTTGAATAATGTACCTGATTTTCCTAGCATTTTCTTCATCCTGTCCCTCTCACATGTCCGGAGTCCAGATTACAGATTTTTTTTTTTGTTAAAAAAAATAAAACTTACAGAATATATCAATGGAAAAAAGTCTGGGCAACCATACCTTTTTCCGTTGATATATTCTCGGATTTACAACTGGCACGCTGGTTGGGCTAGCCAACCAGTGTGCTCGTTTTACAATATTAATGGTCAGTCATTGTATAATTGCTAATAACTTCAACTGGGAAGCTCCCTGGATGGTTAAAGTGCATTACTTTCTAAATATAGCTAAGTTATTTTTAATAAATCAGTATGCTTCATTACTACATACCAAGGATATTACTTAAAAATGTCTTAACATTGAATGTGCAACATCCACTGTCAAAGTCGAACAGTGATGATCATATACAGTCCAAGACTCAAAATTAGGAATGTTCTTCATAATGAAGTATACTTATAAGGTATATTTCATGTAGCAACTACACTATACCAAAACTATGACCTGTCAGACAAACTTCATTACTGCAAAGCAGCTTGATCTCTCACTAATCAGAAAGAAGCAGCATGATCCCCAAAAGATACTTATAGAATTCCATAATGATTTTATTTTGACTTCATATCAACTCAAAATCTATTTTTTCTAAAACACTACTGTTTTATAGCTGTACAGTCTCACAAGATACATATGCAAGACAGTAAAATAGCATGATCATCCCAACATACACACGCTTTAAAGAATATGAATACAGTATCATGGAATCATTTTATGACCATACCCAACTAAGTAGTAACCTTGCAAATTAGCAAGCTTCTCAGCCAGTAGGAAGAGATGCCATATATTAAACTGCTTGGCGGCAGATTTAATTTTTGGTGAGAGCTGTGAGGAAACAGAGAAAGACTCTGTCAAGTAGGTACAATTATGTTAGAAAAAAATAGCTCAATTAATTGGTTTAACTTTAAGCAGAGATATGCAGTTTCCATGGAAGCATTGATTCTAGAAAGCTTTCCTTGTTACTCCACCTTCCTAGTTATTCAGTGAATATTGTTGAAGTACATAGACACAAGTAGTATTTATGCAGGCTATTGTTTCTTGTAGAAAGACGCCCATTACTTGGAAATACTAAATTTATTTAAAAGAGCTTAAGTTACAATGTTTTTTTTTTAATTTCTCTTCCCCATACATATGCAGTTAGTGTGATCTGGTCCTTTTTTATGTCAATTGATACAAACTGACATATGAAACTCATCTTTGCTAGATACAGTGGGAATGGGCATAACTTTATTATTTTTTTAATTTTTGTTAATTCTTGATTCAGTGTAATTGTCAATAAAACATTTTAGCACAGTGCATCTCTTGCATTTAATACTAACTGAATATGTAGGCTAAATGTTCACAGAGCTTGTTGCTAATATTGTGTTGTGTTTTAAGGGGGCAGGGTGCTGCAGTCCTAAGCATCTCCTCCTTTGGATGAGATGCCTAGTAGCTATGAACCTGTTTTCAGTTTGCCATCCAGTCCTTATTTTGTTAATGTAACATAGGCAATTTATTCTTCAAGGGCAGCAGGCACTGAATTTGTAGATGAAACACTGAAATATACAGCAGTTTGCTAGCAGCGACCTCTTCATTAGTTACAGATCTCTTTAATGTGGAATTATTCAGATGACTTTTACTTCTGCAGAAATTGTTCATATTGACTGATATTAGTGAATTGTAATGACAGAAGTCTGAGTGACCTTTTATGATTGAAATGTTCTGAATTTGACAGTTTTGTCATTAGTGGTTCATATGTTTTTTTTTTTATTGCTTACTCTGGGAAAATTGTTCAAAACTATAAATTTAAAACACACTCTAACAAGTGGTGCTGTGTTATACAAGGGATATAATTTAATTATTATATTTTAATTTAATACAGTCAAGAAGGTGAATCAAATAACTTTTGCATGGCCCTAAAATGTGTGCAAGGGGCCTATGATTTGAAAACAGCCCAAAGGTAAACTTAATCCACCACTAGCCAGATGCATTTTATTTGAATGTGGGTTTCAATGCTGTTTCAGTGAATGTGAGTCTCAAAGGCATAGTGGTTTTAATGCTAAGTCTGTTTTCACTGTCACACAATATTGCTTTCCTTAGCAAATATCTGTCAGTGTTTGTGCTATAAAATTTGAAATAAAAAATTTAAATTAAATCCAAATATCTGTAATAATTGTAGAAGTAAAGCAGAAAACAGTATGCATAGTGAGAGTTTTGAATAGCCTATACTGCAACATGGGAGAAATGGAGAAATAGCCAAGTAATGGGACACTGGAATGGCTGTGTGGAGCTGCATGGGGGAGGTACCTCATTTTGCTTTCACTCACATAAATATGAGATATACAATTTAGGGAAATGGACTGCCAAGGGGTATATAAGTCAAAAAAGTTTGGGAAGCTCTGTTCTATTGTATTATTATCAGGGCCCATGCTACTGGAATGCCGGACTGCAGCCCCCTCAACTGTAAAAGAAAAAAAAAATAAATAAATAAATAAAAAATTAATAAAATCATGGACTTTCATGCATACGCACTAGTCCGGACTGCTGCTGAGACAGTCTGGAGCATGCGCAGATTGTCTCAGCAGCAGTCCTGACTGGGAAACATGAAGAACGGAGCCCCCAGAAGTCTATGCAGTTTTAAACTGCACAGACTGTCCTGGAACTCGCGTCAGGGTCAGACTGCAACGTCAGCAGTCTGGAATTCATCGGGGGAAGATCTCGCGATGGGCAGGGTCTGGTGTGGATTGGAGTTTGCTGCAGTCTCGTCGGGGGAAGATCTCACGACGGGCGGGTTTCAAAGCTTACTTGAGATTTATGGTGGTTTGCTACAGGGATTTGGAATATCTACTGCAGGTAAGTGTGTGGACAGGGATTTGGATGTATGGTGGTTTGCTACAAGAGGAGTGTGTGTGTGTGTGTGTGTGTGTGTGTGTGTGTGTGTGTGTAAATGCCCCAGGTGCAATATACTGGTGGTTATGTGAAAATGCCCCAGGTGCAATATACTGGTGGTTAGACTCATGGTGGTGTGGTAGGGAATACCTCAGGCTTGAACCCTGTACCTTGTATGCAGGTGTTAAAGACCTGAATTCCCTACTCACCACCATTTGTAAAAAAAATACAGATTTTTGCCTCATATTTGATCTGATCTGTTCCTCATAATATCTGTGGTTTGTAAATGCTGCAATGCTTGATATTTGATGGTGCAGTGGTAGTGTTGTTGCCTCACAGCTGCAGGTTATCAGATTTGATTCTTGGCTGGGGTGCTATCTTTGTGGGGTCTGTATCTTCTCCCTGTGTTTGTGTGGGTTTGCTTTTGTGTCCTCCCATGTTACAAAGACATGTCTGCATTATTTCTTCCTGGGCCTCTGCTGAAAATTGTATTTTTGTTCCAAGTCAGACTGTCCTGATTAACAAATGTTAAATAAAATTGACAGGCATTTCAGACTTCAGGTTTCTGAATGTTTAATTCCTTACATATTTGATGGTGCAGCAGCAGTATTGTTGCTTCACAGCTCTAGGATTTCTGGTTTGATTCTTGGCTGGGGTGCTTTCTGTGTGGAGTCTGCATCTTATCCCTGTGTTTGTGGGGATTTGCTCTGGTGTCCTGCCATTTTACAAAGACATGTGTCTACAGTATTTCTCCCTGGGCCTCTGCTGAAAATTGTTTTTGTTCCGTCAGAAGTAAAATTGACAGGCATTTGAATTTCAGACTTCATTTTCTTCAGAAAATACATAGTAAAACAACTTTTTATTCTAGCAATAAATATATAGTAATGCAACCTTTTATTATAGCAATTTTCTAAGTTTATAAGATGACTATTTGAAATTTGTCCTTATTTTTGGGACTGTATTACCCTGTTATTGGCTTTGTCCAGTTTTTTTGTGCTAAGGTTGACAGCTATGGAAAGAACTTAATTCATTGAATATGTTTGAGGGCTGTATTCCCTCATTACTGGGTTTGTCCAGGTGTTTTGTGCTAAGAGGTTGACAGCTATGGTGAGAACTGAATTCATTAAATGATAGCCATTTAAGTTTCAGTCTTCCTCTCTTTCACAAAGCAGCTGATTTGGAGTAGTGGTATGTTGCTCTGACTGTTTTGCACACGGACCTTGGCAGTAAAATGTATGGTGGTAACACAGCATTTTTCTTTCACAAAGCAGGTGATTTGGCATAGTGGTATGTTGTTCTGACTCTTTTGCATAGGAACCTTGACAGTAAAATGTATGGTGGTAACACAGCATTTTATTCTAGCAGCTTTCCAAGATTATACAAGCAATGTTTAATGTGTCCCTGTTTTTTGCCCTTTTGACCCACCCCAATAAATTTGGCTTTTTCTAGATTTCTTGTGCTGTGAAGTTGAGATGCAGTTGAGTATTGAGTAGATTTTACAAGGAGCTGAGAGCTGCAGGGGAAGAGAAGTTTAGTGCTGATTATGCTAAGTCAGCTCGCATTGCTAATAGCACAACAGGCTATGTACTTGCTTTTGATGCAGAAGGTTGTTGGTTCTACTCCCATAAGGGGTGAATGCTGCCGTACTGAAAGTTAAGATACTATGAGCTTGTTATCAGTTTGCCATCCATTTCCTATTGCAATATTACTAGCTTATTTTTAATGTAATTTAGGCAATTTATTCCTCAGGGGCATCAGACACTTTATTTTTCGATGAAACCATGAAATATAAAGGTGATTGCTAGCAGCAACCTCTTCATTACAGATTTATTTAACATGGAATTATTTAGATTACTTTTTTACTACTTCAGAGATTGTGCATATTTACTGATGATGGTGGACTGTAGAATTGTGCATATTTACTGATAATAGTGGACTGTAGAAGTCTGAGTAGACTTTTATGATGGAAATGTTCTGTATTGGGCAGTTTTGTCATTGGTGCATGCGTTATGTTTCATTGTTTACTGGAAAAATGTTCAAAGCAATAGGAAGGTGTATCAAAGAGTACATGTATGTTTCATATGCAAGGGGCCTATGATTTGAAATATAAAGGTGATTGCTAGCAGCAACCTCTTCATTACAGATTTATTTAATGTGGAATTATTTAGATGACTTTTTTACTACTTCAGAGATTGTGCATTTACTGATAATGGTGGACTGTAGAATTGTGCATATTTACTGATAATAGTAGACTGTAGAAGTTTGAGTAGACTTTTATGATGGAAATGTTCTGAATTGGGCAGTTTTGTCATTGGTGCATGTGGTTTGTTTCATTGTTTACTGGAAAAATGTTCAAAGCAATAGGAAGGTGTATCAAAGAGCACATGTATGTTTCATATGCAAGGGGCCTATGATTTGAAAACAGCCCAGAATTAATCTTTATCTGCCACGGGTAAAATGTATTTTCTTTGAATGTGGGTTTCAATGTTGTTTCAATGAATGTGAGTTTCAATGGCAGAGAAGTTTTAATGCCAAGTTTGTTTAGCAGATGTCTTAGTTTTTGTGCTGTAAAATGCAAAATAAAACTTTCAAATGAAGTTCAAATCATCATAGAAGTAAATCAGTATGCACATTAGTGTTTATGGTAAATGGAGTGAAATAGCCAAGAAATGGATCATTGGAATGGCTGCAGGGGGAGGCTCCATTTGTCCATGGTTTTGTGAGGGGGAAGGTCGGCAAACTTAGGCAGCCCCCGCTGAACCATACCTCCCAACTGTCCAGATTTTCAAAGAATGAATAGATTTTTTGCTTCTTATTTTTGGTTTGTTCCTCATAAAATTTGTGGTTTTCTGGCAAATCATTTAGGAATTAAGTCACTAAATAATGACACAGAGTTTCAGACTTCATAACCTTCAGAACAATGCATGCTAAAGTAAGACCTGTTCTATCAACTGTCTCAGTTTATACAAGAGCAATTTTTAGTACTGTTTATATGTTCCCCCAATATATTTGGCCTTGTCCAGATTTATTGCATTAACAGGTTGAGAGGTACATGCAAATAAATTGCTTTATAGAATTAGGCATAGCCAAACCTCTCAACTGTCCCTGATTTTGGCTCAAAATGTTGCTCTTCCCCTAATGATCCCTCCACAAAATAGCAATTTTGGAAGAAAACATGGAGGGTTTATAATTAAGAAATAACTGTAATAATCAGTTAGATTACTTTTATTTCAGAAATGCATGTAGATTATTTTATTTTGTCAGCTGCTCAAGTTAGCAGTACTAATATTAAAGTATCCCTTCTTTGACAGGTTCCCAACTGTATTGTGTTGCTATTTTATATTTTTACATCACATTTTTGGTCCATTTTTCATAAAATTGTGTTTTTTTTGGCAAATTAGTGACAAATCATTAAAGACTGACGTTAGAAAATAATGACAGACATTTGAGTTTCAGATTTCATACCATTCAGAAAATTCATACTAATGCAAGACCTCTATTATCTTTCTAAGTTTATAAGAGCAACATTTTAAAAATTGTCCTTATTTTTGGGCCTTTGTCCCATTTCTTTGTATGGCTTTGTCCAGATTTCTTGATCTGAGGTTGAGAGATATGACAAATGTGTCAGGGCCATCACAAGTCAGCCAGAGACATTTCAAACTGTGACATACTCGTTGCACCCCACTCCCCCATGTAGTGACTCTGGATGTGTCGAAGCAAGGCAAGGAGTAGTTATGCAGTGTAAATGTGCAGAGTATCCTCCCCCCCCCATCCAAGGTAGACACAAGTACTAGAGTGGCTTTTCATCTGTCCTTGATTTTTACAGAATGGTCTGGTGTCTGTCATATTTTTTGTACTGTTGATTTATGCTTATTACTCAAAGTGCCTGTTGCTCTGTGTTTAAGTAGCAATACTTTAATGACCATTAGGTAAGCTTGGCTGAGATTGCAAGATGCAAGTAAGCTTTAATAAGCATACTGTTAAAGAATTGCCAACAATGAAAGCCTTTCTTTTGCCATGTAGAGAATACTTAACTAGATAATGTATAAGCCTTGGGTATTGAAATGCATATGCCAGTATTTGTAATAAAGGACAGGATTACATTATTTTAAGAGTCTCTTTACACTTGGAGACTTCCAGTCATCTCTGCAGGCTTTACCAGTAAACAGAATGCCAATCGTGTGGTCCATAACCTGTACAGTAATCCTTTTAGTGTGGTCCATAACCTGTACAGTAATCCTTTTAAGCAATGTATCTTGAGCTTATTTCTTGTTTGCTTTTCATTTTTTACTTTGATCATGTTTTCCCCATGAAACAAGTAGATGTCAGGCAGCAGGTCTTTTTTTGGATAAGGAACATTTTTACAAGTGGGGGCATCAGAGATTTCTACTTTCAGCATGTTACTTGGTACTTTAATAAAGCTGAATATAAATTATAATTAGAACTGCAGTGCAAGAAATGGTTTGAGTTGAGTGCTGCTTGTTTTTCTTATACTTGATGTTGACTGGCATTCCATTAATGTATTTAAAAAAAAGTAATTTATTTTTTCATGCCTCACAACCTTTTTTGTTTCCATCTAGATATTAAGCTGTCATGCAGCCAATACACTGAAATATTTTTATTCTTCTACACTTCATTTTGTCTTGATTGGACTCTCATAATGACGGTTTGGCACCCAGGGCAGTATATTTAGTTTTTGTGGTTTTGAGCATAGCTCCTCCCCTTTCTAGTTGGCCGCACCCCTTCCCATTGACCCCACCCATCCAGCTGTCTCCTGCAGCCCCCCTTTGATTTGAAGTCACCAGCTGCCACTGATTATTATCAAGAGTAGTCAGTGGCAGTGATTCAGTTATTTGTATTTGAAGATCAACATTCTTTCCGGATTCTAATAATTTTATAATGCATGCTTTAATTAAGAAACGAAGGCCTAACGTGATAATTATAATGGTTATCAGCATGAAAAACTTTAAAACCCTTCCTTCCTATCCAAAAGAGAGGTAGGTTAACCCATGCCCATTTGGAACTATCAGTTTCTTTGGAATTTGAATATTAAGTGACTTTCTGAATTATTTCTGGGAGACTATGGATGGCACTGTTTTTTTTTCTGGAATAAAAGAGCAACACACCATTTGGTTGAGTGCACACATACCCCTTTAGCCTCAAGCCTCAAATGTAGCACCACACTGTGCATTACAGTCCATTCTTGGGCTAAAAAAAATAATAGACTCAGAAGTGGAATTACTTAAAATTTCCAGGAGCTTAGACAATTTTCTAAGCTTCCAGATGGATTTCACTGCCTCATAAGTAGGTACAATGCCTGCTACAGAAATGACCCCTTCACCGAGATCCAGCCCTTTAAAAGCAGTTTTTTTTTATTATTATTATACATCATGATATACTCAGACAGCTGGGTTAGGAGTGTCTTTAATGTCCCTCTTGTGATGAGCATTATGAATCTTTCCTTCTGGTACTGCAGCTGTATGTCAATTAGCTGGAATAAAATGACCTATATAACAACAATGAGACAAGTCTGTAGATAACCAGGGATAAGTTTGATTTCCACAAATGCAGTCATATTCGTGCAATGCTGCTATGCCCTGCCCTTCATCCCCATCATAAATTCCCCAAGTGAAATTGCAAGCACTAATTGTGACAAAAAGTGTTCTATTTTTACAATAAAAAATGTCCTTTAACAGTTATTGACAGACATTATTAAAGGAGGTAGAAACATGTGAAATGCGGCATGATGCTCTGAATCAGTTACTGGTACAGGAATCAATGGAATATCCCCATTATGTACAATAGGAATATGTGCACAAACCCAGCAGCTGTTAATGTTGAGGGTCCATGTATAAGTATGCAAGGCAACAGAACAAGTATTAAATGTAGGATGCCATTCATGTGCTCTCAATTCAATTCAATTCAACTAAATGTCTCTGTGTGTTTGTCCAGTAAGAAATGATTCGGTACTTACAGTCCCAATGGTTGCAGAGGATGACACATTTACACTCCTGGATGGCAAAAGTGGGCAAAACCAAATGGTGATGAAAAGTACAGAAACTGTAGTGATGACTGGTCCATAGGAAAAACAAGCATGTTGGAGCTGGAGAGAGTTGTGAAGAAAATGGAAACAAGGGTGTAGAGTGGATTGTTCTTTGTGGAAACAAAACAAATCACCAAAAAGTCCTAGACCAAGGGCCTTTATCACAGATGACTTTAAAAAAGAACATTGTTGAGATAAGGCAATGTCTAAATTGGTGTCCAAAAGGCAGGAGGAATCAATAATGTTGGATCAGAAAGCAAAAAAAAAAAAAAAATTTGGTGAAGCTGAATAAGAATAACTGGAAGTTGAATTAGACCAGGATGAAGTAGCAGAATCACAGGATTTAACTTCCTGATCTGGTAACAAGGATAACTTAATTGTATTCAGTCCTGCATGCAATCTGTATGGTGGGTGTGGAATCAAATTGGATGGTAAACAGTTCACAGGGTTGGATGACAAAATGTCATGGATTATCATTTTCATATGCAATGATGGCCCTGGTTTGTTGCCTTGTTCATAGGTTCATAGGCTGGTACTAGGCTATCAGCCCTAGGGCCTATACAAGCCTAGCCATAACAATTCCCTGGCTATTTCATCCCAAACTATTTACTTCCCTGGACCCATGTCTAGCAGGGCAACTGACGTGATCCCCGGGGTGAATTTCCATTCTCCCATCCAATCGTCAAGGTTCCTTTTGAAGAGGGCCAAAGAGGCACTTTGCTTGGCATATATGGGCAATCTATTCCAGAGTCTGGGAAGTCTCTGGGTCAGGACCTTATCCCTCCAGCATGTTTTGTTTATTGTGATGACAAGGTTTAGATCACTGGAGCGTGTGGCTCTGAGGGATTGGGATTTCTTTAAGTGTAGCATGTCCAACAGCTCTGGGTTTGACATGGCCTTGTATGTTAAGCAGAGATCGCCTCTGAGTAGACGATATGCGACAGAGTATAGCTGGAGTTTTTTAAGGCAATCAGCGTAGGGCATCTGCTTTAGGCCTGTGATTCTTTTAGTGAGGTATTTCTGCGGCCTTTACAGTTGTTGCAGATGTCTTGAGAGGTACATACCAAATGAGGCGTTGTATTCTATAATGGGTCTAATAAGGAATGAGTACAGTGGGACAATGACCTCCTTTTTTCTGGATGAAAAGCCCTTAGTGATGAGGTGTGCCACATCGAAGGATTTCCTGACTGTTGTGGCGATGTGGTTATTGAAGGTTAGACCACTGTCCACCTGTGTCCCTAAGTCTCTTATCACACTTTCAGTGTTTAGTGTGCTGCCACCTATATGGTAATTCACGGATACATGTTTTTTTCCCAAAGGGGATAACTATACATTTCTTGGCATTGAGCTTGAGCCCATGGCTCTGGCACCAAGCATCTGTTTCTTTAAGGCCCTTTTGTAGAATATCCACATCATTTGGGGATTCAATAATGGCTCCCAGTTTGCAGTCATCTGCAAACTTTGTTAGCCAGAGTCCCTTAGTGTTGGCCTGTACTTCAGAGAAGTAGATGCCAAACAAGAGTGGTCTCAGGACTGAACCCTGAGGTACTCCACTTGTCACTTGTCTGGAGCTGGATTTGGAGTCGGCTACTTTTACAGTGTGGGTTCTGTCAGTAAGCCAGTTAGCAACCCATTGGGTGACGTAGGGATTAATGCCCAGCTTAGTAAGTTTATCTATGATTCCAGAGTGGGGGATGGTGTTAAAGGCCTTGGCAAGGTCAAGATAGGTTGTGTGGACCACCTTACCGCTGTGTGAACCACCTTACCCTTGTCCATGGCTCTGGAGACTGATTCGAAGAAGTCAATCAGGTTCAGGAGACAAGATCCGCCCTTCACGAACCCAAGCTGGGTGGGTTCCAGTGTTTGAAGGTTGCCAATGTCTTTGTTTATAAGTTCCATGATAATACGCTCCATGGCCTTGCAGATAAGGCTTGTCAGACTGATGGGACAGTAGTTTCCGGGATCCAAGGTGGATCCCCCCCTTGTGGAGTGGGATAACTGTAGCTCTGTGCCACTCATTGGGCATGAAACCTGAGGTGAGGCTATGATTAAACATGACACTTAGGTGAGGTGCCAGTTCATATTGTAGTTCATGCAGTACACAGCCCGGGATGTCATCTGGTCCCATGGATGCTGTATTCTTAGCTTTGGAGAGTGCGTTTTTTACCTGTGTGGCCGTTATTACCGGAATTTGGCAATCTTCTGGTATAGAGATGGGCCATTTAGGGGGTGAGAGGGGGGTGAAGTTGGCACTGAATCAATCTGCCAGGATATTGGCAATATCCTTGGGATCAGTATATTTAATGCCATTCTGTTTTAGCTCAGAGCAGATTTGAGCATTGCCATTTAGATTCTTGACATAGTTATAGAATGCCTTGTGGTTGTCTTTGGAATCTTTGGCAATTTTATTTTCGTAACTAGCTTTGGATCTAGGTTTTGCTGGTTCCCATGGTCTGACATCAGTAGTGTCACAGATGTCTCTTTAACATGCAACACATGGATCGAGGTGGGGAGGCCCTTACAACAGAAGGCAGTAGAGTTGAGAGTAAAACCAAGTATGGCCCTTTCCATCTGATCTAAGTGAGTTTCTTTGGGAACGCACTTTGATGTATATAAAGTCTTAAAACTCACTGGCTTTGTCCCTGCTCTAACCCTGACTGATATCTCATTCCCCTTCTTGCTCTCTCTTTACTTCTCTACTCTACTGCTCTAAGTCACCTATCTGTAATTAATAATTTCCTTCATAGTACTGGAAAAAAAAATATGTTTTTGCTCTCTGTATTTGATCTTAGCTTAAATCTACTAAATGACTCTGTACAATACTGTTCTGACCAATGTTGCCAATGTACCGTAATTCAGTTGACTATTACTATATATTGTATTCTTTATCACTGCTTATGATTGGAGCTTTTCTCCCCTGGCCTCTACTGAAAATGGACATATATCCAGTTAGACTAGCCCGGTAAACAAATGTAAATAAATAAAAAAAAATAATAAAAAAAGTCTCCGGGCTACAGGTCATAGTGATCTGCTGTGTTGGTCATTATGCTGCATGCAAACCTGACACTATGATATGTCTGCAGAAGAGAGCACAGGGATTTAGAGTGTGGAAGCATGGTCTCATCACTATCTTGCAATTCTAAATTCTTAAGGAGGGGTGTAGAGGACATTTTCATTGGTCTGCCCATGAGGATTTCATGAGGGGATAATTTTCTTGCAGCACTAACTGCACTTCTAATAGTTCGGGCCATTTAAGACCAGTTTCTTCACAGACTACAACTAGTCTAAGCTTAATTGTCTGATTATCTCTCTCTCTGCTACCCCAGATACCTGCAGTCTACAAGGACAATGGAACTGCACCTTAACATTTAAGATTCTATAAAGTTGCTGTATTACTTAACTAGTAAAATAGAAGCCCTGGTCAAACTGAATGCTACGGGGGGGGGGGGCACCAAATCTCTTTGCTACCATTTGTGCATCATTCTTAATGCACAGTTTATTTTTTTATTTTATTTGTATTTTATTTTACATTTGTTTTCCCAGGAAAGTCCAACTAGACACAGGTCTCTTTTCAGCAGAGGCCCGGGGAGAAAAAGCTCTAATATAGTACAGTACAGTACAGTACAAAAGATACAATATGGCAAGATAAGAAGAAAGCATCACATCACACGGGAAATTTATACAATTGAGCATACATAGCAGAAATTAATTGTTAAAATATCTAAAAATGAGTCAGTACATTATAGAATATACAAATATGAATATCTGGGAGATTACTTTTTTTTTCTCTTGAGAGTATAGCATTATAGGGGATTTATCATTAGGTAAACTAGCAGAGAATGGGAGGTAGAGAGCTACTATTTTGTCGTTAGCAGAATCCCAGCAACAGTGCGTTGGTATGGCTTAACTTGGAAGGTGACATGAGCAAAGTCAGTTTTTTTATGTAGCGGGTTCTGAGAACTTTTTTAAATTGAGAAGTAGAGGTGGTAGAAGTGATTTGGGAGTGAATTCCAGGTTCTGGCAAAAAGCAGGCAAAGAGAGATTTGCCAACCTCATTTTTGTGTTTAATGACATTTATGTGGTTCTGATTACTAGATCTTAAGGTTCTGGAGGTGGTGTAGGGGTGGATTAGATGCTGAAGGGCAGGGGTTTTGTCAGGAAGGTAGTAGAACTTGTGAGCTATTGTGAGTTGGTTGAGAAGGAGGAGTTGTGGAAACTCAAGCCATTTCAGTTGGTTGAGGGCTAGACAGTGATGGGTCCTATGAGTGGCATCTGTAGCAAACTTGGCAGTCTTGTTGTAGCAAGATTCCATCTTGTTTAGTTCAGTGTGGCAAAGGTTAGTGAAGAAAGGGGAGGCATAAAGAATGATGGATAACAGATAGGTTCTTCAATAGTGGCTTTGGTGTATTTAGTCATGAACTGTTGGTTTCTGTAAAAGAAACCTAGCTTTTGTGTGACCTTCTTGATTGATTGGGCTATATGTATGTCGAATTTCATATTATTGTCAATTTCTATGCCTAATAGCTTTGTGTGGGTTGTCGAGGTGATTTGTGTATTATCTTTAGATTGTATGATAATATTATTGTTTAGTGGAAGAGATCGACCTGGGCTAAAGAGAATGAGTTTGTTTTTTTTGGGATTAAGTATAAGTTTGATGTTGGTGAACCATGCTTCGGCAAGGGTAAAGTTATTTTGGGTGATGGTTTTTAATTCATTCAGGGTGGGGGGCGGCACATATAATAGTGGTGTCATCTGCATATTGCACTACAGAGGCAGAGAGAGAGGTGGATGAGGCTGTCTGGTTAGTAAATAGTGAAAATAGCAAGCAACCGAGGATATGATTCTATTCAGATATGCTTCTACTCATCCAGAAAAAAATGTCAATGACTACCAATACATAACAAAATGTCTACACTTAAGGAACTTCAATGAAATCCACTGAAGGGAGAAAAAGGGTTCCCAGGGCTTTTTCAATGACTGAATAGGTATAGGTGCTGATTTAGACACATTATGTTCTATACAAATTGTACACGTATTTACAACATGTTGAGCAACTTCAGAGAGATGACAGGCACACCAGTCAGTGGAATTTGTTTTATTGATGCATTTTTGCCAAAAGAAAATACAAGTTGTAGGTTTTTAGCAACTGATTTAGAAAATTTAGTGGGGTTAGGTGGTGCAGCAGTTAGCGTTGTTGCCTCACAGTAAGAGGTGCTCCCATTCAATTCCCGGCTGCAGCGTCTTCTGTATGGAGTCTGCATGTCCTCCCCACGGTTGAGTGACATCTAAAGACATGCCGGTAGGTGCATGCATGAATGAGTGTGCCTTCTTTGAAGGTTGGGCATCGGGCTGGCAACTCGGCACTGTAAAAATCCACTGCCAATCATTAACGGAGTGGAGATCCACTGTGACGACCCCTAACCGAGAAAAGCCGAAATACTTTAGTGGTGCTACTAGTCGACCAGCTAGATGGTGCCATAAATGGTCCAGAGACAGACTGCAGCCATCACTTATCCATCTTCTTCTCTTAGAATCCCCTGTCTGGTTTTGAAAAGACAATAATTCCTGTAAAGAAGAGTTGTTATTTTCATTCAATTGCTGCAAAAATATAGTGTGAAAAGGATAAGATGATGCAGCTTGTCTCGCTCCATTGTCTGCAAAAGTGTTACCTTTGGTAACAAAGAAATCATCTATCTTATGTGTGGCAAATTTTACTACAGAGATTTCCTTGAGTAATAATAAAGCATCTAACAATCATTAACAAAAATAGACTTTTAATAACTGCCCCTACTCATATTAAATAACCCCTTTCTTTCCAAACTGTACCAAAATCATGAACTATGCCATAGGCATAATGAGAATCTGTGAAAATAGTTACTGATTGATCTTTGCCATTATTAAAGGCTTCAGCTATAGCTGCAAGCTCAGCTATTTGAGCAGAAACATTTCCATTTAATTGTCCATTTAATAAAATTCTGTCTTGTAAGCAAACGGAAAAGGCTGGTATGAGTTCACAGTCATCTCTTTGAACACAAAAGTCATCTACAAAAAAAATGAGATATGTATTCTGTAAGGTAACATCTTTCAAATATAATCCAGGAGGAAGAAATACAGTGTTAGTAGCAACTACAGAATTACAGGGTTCTCCTTCATCTGGTGTAGGGATTAAAGAAGTAAAGTTTAGTGGTAGACTTTGA
The DNA here is from genome assembly GCF_019279795.1 of Protopterus annectens. NCBI lineage: Eukaryota > Metazoa > Chordata > Ceratodontiformes > Protopteridae > Protopterus > Protopterus annectens. The sequence continues at coordinate 612,506,086 of NC_056730.1, read as the reverse complement.
ATCTGTACAGAAGGGTTATTAAGTAAAGACAATTCATATTTAAGCAATTGTGTGGCAGATAAATATTGTGTTTTAGTATTCCTTAACAGAGCTTCTACAGAATGTGAAACTGCCATGTAAGTCTCATGCTGAGAATTAGAGCAGCCATTTTGTCTATTATACACACCGTCATAACCCCCGCTCTATGGCAGTGGGGGAAGGCTGCAGTTATAGGATCAAGATTCATACTGAAATAAGCAACATATCTAAAACCATCATTTCTAATTTCTACCAACAATGTTAATGCTACTTTAGTTCTTTCACTACAAAACAACAACAACAAAAAAACATGTAAAATAATCTGGCAACCCAAGTGCAGGAGGGTTTAAAATTAATTTTCCAGTTGTACAAAAGCTTGTTCATGATAAATCTGGCAGGGTAAAGATTCAAGGGTATCTTTCTTTAATAATTCTAACAAAGGTTTTAGCACTTCTAAACAATTAAAAATCCATTGTCAACAGTATCTGTTAATTCCAGAAAGCTTGAGTTGCAGCTGTTTTAATGTAGTAGGGCAAGGTGTAGTTTGGATCACAGCAATACGTGAAGGCAAAATCTGCCTATCTCCTTCTGAAATAAGATAACCCAAGTATTGAACCTGTGATTTCCACAAATGCAAATCATCTTTATTGACCTTAAATCCCAATGTTGCTAACATAGTCAAAAGAAAAATAATGTCTTGTTTATAGTCATGTACAGTTATTGAAGCGAACAGCAAATTGTCTATGCATAGAATCAAAATAGACCCACAAGGAAACTTAATCTTGTTAAATTGTTTCTTCATTTCTCTAGAGAAAAGGATAGGAGACTCTACATATCCTTGGGGTAATTTAGTCCAAGTATCCTGCTGTCCTTTTATAAGAACATGCAAACTGGTATTAGCTATCAGGAAGTATAAGGATAGAAAAGAAGGCAGATGAAATATCTGTTACTTTAAAGGTAGTGGCATCTGAAGGACTAGAACTCAGTATTGTTGCAGGCTTAGGAATAGCTGTAAATGTTGGTACTGCTACAGCATTCACTGCACACACAGATTTCAGTTTCTTAACTGGTAAAATAAGAGTATTACAAGGACTGCAAGTCAGGACAATGATGCTTTGTTGCAACAAGGCAGAAATAACAGGTTCAATTCCTGTCTATGTTTCTACTAACAAAGGATACTGAACAACCACAGACAGGTGCTCACAAGGTTTTAATGTTATTTGCACAGGTTCTGTGTCTTTTATGGGTCCTATCTCATCGTCATGGGTACTGCTGTATTGCGGACGGATAACATTTAATTCTTCTATCCCAGTATTTTCTGCTTTCTGCTCTGATGTTAAGAAAACAAAATGAGAATCTTCATCTGAACAGTTAGCATTTGAATATAATCCTAAATATTCCTTAGGAACATTTAAAAATACACCATTAGGTGTGCAAAAACAGTGCATCTAAGTTTACATAGTAAATCTCTACCTAACAGATTCAATGCAGCTGAATTCCCTACAGTAAATGCATGCTGATCTTTTAGTGGACCAATTTAAATATCAGTAGGTTTAGTTTCTGGATAACCTAAAGGACCTCTAGACACTCCTACATCCTAAATTGTATGTTTAGAAACTGGAAGGCTTTTGGCATTTGCCAAAGTAATAATATATATAGTAGCTCCTGTATCTACAAGAAAGGGGATACACGTATTTTACACTCTAACATTGACAAAAGGACCATCTATATTAATCAGTACCAAGGGAAATAACTATTTCCTGTTCTTGGCTGTCCTAACAAGTTTGCTGCCACACTACTGGCTGCCAAACAGTGTTCCATACAAATGGTTTTCTGTGGTCTTTGAACGTTTGGTGAATTTGCTTGCTGCCCAGCTAACTGACATTCATTTTGTCATTGCCCAGTTTGACCACAATTAAAACAAGCCTTCAAATGTGGTGCATCTAGCAGTGATGGTGGTGAATAAGGGGAATAATAGTTTTGATGATACTGTCTTGGGGGTTGCTGAAAGAATCAGAATCTGCTTCTTCCCCCATGTTTTCTTCTTCTTCCCCATCCTTGTCCTCAGGAGTTGGTATTAAACTGCTGGAGCTGAATATCTACTAACGTTTTCCTTTGTTTGTTTTCTTCCCTAAGCAAATTATCTGCTACATATTATGACTGATTTACAGTTTCATGGATACCTAAGCTTGGCCGATTCAAACAAATCTTTTTATTCTGTTCTTGTATTGGTAGTAAAAAAACCTTTACTAAAGTTGTTGACAACCCGCTCATTGACACACATTCTGTAGGTTATGGATGTCCAGAGAAGGCTTCAAATGCATCTATCATGCACTGCAAGTACACAGTGATAGATTAATTCTCTTTCTGCACAATAGCATTTATTCTTGCCCAATTAGGGATGGGGCACACTATGGTAATGGCTTTTAAGACCTGTATGTTTCGAAATATAGCCACCTATGTTAGATTTATTCTATATTTTACTAAAAATATAAAAATATCAGGATGTATGGAGGTTGCTATTAGGTCTTTGATGGAAGGGTTTGCATCTGTGCATATCCTCCTAAAATCTTTGCATATTCTGTGGAGTGTGTTTGAATAGGAGGGAGAGAATCTACAATGGTTTGAAAATGCACTGTACTCCATGGTCATACAACTGTTATTGTAGGTTTAGCCTCACTGTTTCTTCTTGCTGCAGGCTTTGGTACTTCCCACATGGGGGGCATTTGTGTAGAAGGTATATCAGAATCAGTAGAAGAGTCAATCTGTGCTTACTCATATTCCTCCCACTCTATAAGTATTGAAAATTGGGTAACATTCTGCTTAATCTTACCCAAAGTTCTTTTTTATGATAAATTCCTATAAGGAAATCTTTTCAATGTTCTCACATGCTTAACATTTGTTTTGTTTTTATGTCTATGATAGAATTATTTTGCTTTATTAGCTTTATGCATTAGTATTTGCTCTGAAGGTATTTTGATGGGGAATGAATGACATTCTTGACAGAGATTAGTATTATAACTGACCCAGTGGGATGACTGAAAGTGCTGGAAGTAATTTGAGCTATATCAGTGGAGGTGGCAGGTGCTCTGCAAATGTCATCTCCACCTGCTCTCTCGGAGAGGGTAAATGTCAGCTTCTTGAAGCATGGGATGGGTCATAAGGTAGAGGGAGTGTAGAATGTAATGGAGACTTGTCAACATTGGATGATTTTGGCTCGACTTATAATTTCTCAAACTGTCTTAATGGATACATACTGTAGGAATAGGACTTCTCATTTGCACATTTTTGTAATGTATTTATTGTTCTATTAGCCATCTGCAGCAATGACTTTAATCTAGCTGACTTATATTTTAATCTATCTATGGGTTCATTTTCCTTATTTTTAAGTTCTTCCTGCCAGTCATTAATAGATGGCCAATAGGAGACTGGAATCTTATTACACTTTTGCTTAATTTACTATTTAGGTTTTTGTAAAATTTTATCAAAAGTACCTGTTTCTGGAAAATGTAAAGCACTGTCATTCCTCTTGAGCTCAGTCCATTTTACGAAATTACTGCAACTGCCTCTTCCATACTTATTAAATATATGCCTGCCTGGAGTTTCATACTCTGGCTTTTTTATACCACTTGTACTGGCATCCATTATAAAAACCCACTCTCATACCAAAGGGGACAGATCTGCAAATATAATAACGGTCACTCAAATTCCCAAATGAAGGAATCCTTTTTGTTGCTTTTTTATATTTGATTAGAACCCTTTCTCACTCCTGAGAAGGATATTTTGTCCTTCTGACAAGGAAACTCAGTCATTGTGACAAGGATAAACTATCCTTGTATATACTGATTAGACCCCACTAGCATATAATTAATTCTAAAGGTCTTAGTATGGGTGATTACACACACACTCATTTTCCCTGATGCACAGAATTTAACTGATCGCATTTAATCAAAACTAGTGAAGAAAGATTTAGTAAAGCTTTTCTGTACAGACTTTAGACTCTGTTGAAATTTCAAAATTGTGTATTGGTACACCAGAAACTTGCCTGGTAGAAAATCTGTCTTTCTTTTCAGCCCAGTGGCAATTTCTAATGCAGCAGCAGCACACAGATGGCTCAGAACTCTTTATGGCACCAAACTACTAACGTACCAAATAATTTTCACATGAGACAGCTCAGCAGAGAATAACAATCTATTTTACTGCACAGAGAAACACATACATGAGAGACTGGAAAATCAAGGACTTCCTCCTCAAACTACAGAATTCATTATGTTTTATATTTTCTTTCATTAAAAACAACATTATTGTAACAATCAAAGAACAGCCACTGACCAATTAAAAATGAACACTACAGCATTAATTTTGTTAAGATCTCCTGACTACTTGTTTATGACATTACATACTAGGCATGAGTTTGAATTCCATAAGAGACTTTTCTACTAAAAACAAATCTTATGTATTTCTAATACTTTTCTAAGCCTCCCAGCATTTTTTAATATTAGACAGGAAGAAATCAGCCTATACATATTGAAGAGCATTCAAAATTTCATTCTGCTTATGAAAACATATTGGAAATTACATGCACGCACTAACATTTTCCCTTCTCAGCCTTCACAGGTTAAATCTGTTTGGAGTAGCTAAATAAACTGTGAGATCAGGATTTTCTCAAGATCTATGGTGCAGTTGTTGGAAATGGTCTGGGACAGGCTGATCAGCAGGAAGCAGCTGAGGTTAGTGACATATGTGTTCTCCTACAAACAAGAAGAGGTTCTGTTTTGTCTCTTTTCTGCTTCTAAACTGATTCTCAGTTCCAGTGTAGTAATGCCATGGTACCTTGATAAATAATCTGAGTGGGTGGTATGGAGATTTCCTTTTCTTGACTTGAAGAAAGAAGTTTTAACAAAGTTCCTTGTATGATGGTAAAGATGTCATAGTCAAACCAATAATCTAAAATGCATTGAAATGGAACCTCTTCTTTATTCTTCAAATCATATCCAAGCACTATACATGGCTGATCATTCCCTTCATTTTCATTTAACTTAGACTTACAGTCACTAGCGATGTCGATTCTGTGGATTTGACCCTCAAAAATGGTTGGATGTTTTTCTCCTGATATTAAAGATTCTTGGGATTTTTTTTAAGTAAGTTCAGTAAGTTTCCTTTTACAAGTGAAGAAATCTTTTTAACTATAGATGTTAAGGGTTTGTATTGTTATCCCACATAGGATTAGGTTACAAAGTTTTTTGGAATGTGTATGTACCAATCTAGCTTTTTCCTTGACAAGATTAAATATTTTGGTTACACTCATGGATATGGTATTACGAAATAATTTTATTTATTTTGAGGGTCAGTTGTTCAGACAGAAAACTGGAGGGGCAATGGGGGCAGGATGCTCCCCCATTTTTACAAATTGTGGCAGGCCATTTGGGAATATGAATACATTTTTAATAGTGAATTACATTATAACAGATGTCACCCCAAACACCAAAAAAAGGCTGTGGTTAAGGATTAATTTGTCTGTGTGGCCCAGATGATTTCCAAATTTGACACTTTTTTGCAAGAATATGATGGTTTAGCAGATATATTTTTCTGAATATGATGATTTAGCAGATATGTTTTTTTTTTTCAATAATAAATCTTTATTTTTTTCCAATTGTTAATACAATACTACAACATATGTACATTATATACATGAATGCTTCCAACAGTTGCATAAGATCATTATACATTAAGATAAAATTCTAAAGGGGTATTAAAAAAAAATCTAGTATCAATATAAGGCTTATCTATACTAACCTCCATATTAAGTATGTCCTTCCTGGGGAAAAATGGATTAGAACATTAAGCTAACACAATGTTAAAGATTTGCTCCCATATTTTTGTATTATTTATATTTTTCTTATGATCTTTAATTAGTAATTTATGTGCTAAAATATGTTTTATCGCTACACTTTTAAAGTTTTCCCATGAAGTCTGAGATGGATTCAGCCAATTTGTAGCTATATAAAGCTTCATTAACAAAAAAATATTTATGAGTATGATCATTTGGGACCTGTCCAAGTTATTCGGAGGAATATGAAGAATCATAAACTCCCAAGAAAGTGTGGACTGTTGGTAACCCATTTTTTGTAATTGAATTTTTAAAGAATTCCAAAGTTTGAATATACATTTACAGCTCCAGAACATGTGTAAAAGGTCAGCCATTTGATCGATACAATATGGACATTTAGGTGAATTTTTAGAGTTGAATCTATGCAGACTGAGACGAGTGTAATAAGCGTTATTAAATATCATCAGCTGAGTAAATAATAGCTTTTGAAGAGATACTGATTTTAAGGTTAAATTAATTGCTTTCAATATTTTATTATCATCAGTCGATAATAATTTATCCTTCCAGTATTTGGATAAGAGTATTTGGTTATTATATTTCACGGCTTTTATCAAATTATATGAAGCCGTTATATATTTGAAGTCCTGCATAAGAGTTTGCCATAAGTTTAAACAAATGATTAAGTCTTCTACTTTAATTTTGAAATTACTAAAATAACTTATTGAAAGATCCTTTAATTGTCTCATTATAATTAAATAAGAGTTAGGAAGGCTCATCTCTCTTAACATGTCGTGTATTGAGCTACCAAGAAAAGGATATAAATCAAGTATGGTTAGATCAATTATAAGTGGGAATTTTTTAAGATCTATCAATTGATTACCGATTTTCAAATTCAGGTTCTTGTGAAATGGTTGGAAAGTCATCATATACTGTAAGAGATTTAGTGATTTAAACAGATTTTGTATTGATATTATATATAATCTAATATGTTCCATCAAAGCGTACATTTTAAAGGTATCTTTATTTAAAAAAGGTAATGCCTTAAAATTAATACCCAATCCAACAACATGTTTGTAATTCAGAATCAACCACTTGGGTGACCATTTAGTACTGGGCATGTCAAAGTTAACCACTCTTAGAATTCTATTAGCATTTATTATTAAATAATATGCTTCAAAATTTGGTAAGTCTAATCCACCCTTATTTTTCGGAGTCATCAGTTTATCATAAGATATTCTAGTTTTTCTAGGTTCCCATACAAATCTACCTAATTCCGTATGAAGTTGTTTAAAGAATTTCCTAGAAATTGAGACTTGAGTAGCTCGAAAAATATATAATATTCTGGGGAGTACATTCATTTTAATAATTGAAGCCTTTGCCATTATTGGTAATTTCAGATTATTCCATCTTTTTAAATCAGACAATATATGATCCCAAATTAGCTTAACATTGTTCGCATAAAAGTCTCTATTATCTGTTGAGAAAACAATACCCAAATATTTTATTTTTTCTTCGGATTTTAACTGACCTACCAATGGTAAAAGCGAAAAGGGTGTAGGCGTCTTTAAAGGAAATAAATTGTTTTTTTTTAATTTATTTTGTAATTAGATATTTCTGCAAAATCTTCCACTGCTTTTAATATTTTCTTGGTATCTGAAACAGGCGTTGTACAGTAAATATTAAGATCATCAGCAAAAGCAGCCATGGATATTTTCGTACCATATATTATTGGAGCATTATGATAAATATTTTGCTTAATATGTAGAAATAGTGGTTCTAAGTATAAATTGAATAATATAGGAGATAGCGGACATCCTTGACGGGTACCATTCTTAATTTGTATTCTTTTTGAGAAATTTTTATTAATGTATAAAGTTGTATAGGGATTATTATATAACTTTTTTAATGTTAAAATAAAGCCTTGGGGTATATTGAAATATGATAAAATATCAAACAAAAATTTTAAATTAAATCTATCAAAAGCTTTTTGAGCATCAATTATGAGTGCGTAAATGTTAAGATTTCTATGAGTGGCATAAGAAATTAGTGTATGAAGTGATAACATATTATCAGTAGTTTGTCTGCCATTTATAAAACCAGCTTGTTCATCAGATATTATTAGGTTTATTACCTTCTTCAATCTATTAGCTAAAATAGATGTCATAATTTTCATGTCTATATTTAAAAGTGAAATGGTTCTATAGTGCTCCAGATTTTGAAGATCTGCATTCTCTTTAGGTATAAGAATTGTTTTCGAAGCATTAAAGTGCGGATCATTAATTTTATTATTAATTATATAGTTAAATACATGTGGAAGTATTTTACCCAATATATCACAAAACGTTTTGTAAAATTCAGTAGTCAAACCATTCGGTCCTGGAGCTTTATGTGGCTTCAAATTATTAATTGTATCTGTTATCTCCCCAGAGGAAATTGGTTTGATTAAACTCACATGAGACTCATCACCAATTTTCGGAAAGATAATCTTCTGCAGAAAATCGTTATTACTCTTATTTATAAGTAATTCCTGATGCTCGCCATAGATTTGAGAGAATATTAATTCAAAGGTTTTCGTAATGTCTTCAGTATCGGTATATTTTTTATTATTAAACTGTATTTCAGAAATTTGAGAAGGTATTTTCAATTGATTAATGATACGAGCTAGTGCTTTTGATGGGGTCTGAATATGATTAGCGTATTTTACCAGTATTTTCTGTTCATAAAATGACAATTTACTATTTTGTAGTAAAAAAAGATCTTTTTGACATTTTAATAACTCCGTTTCAGTTTGTTTACTATAATTCCCAATTAAATCCTGATCTAGTAACTTAATTTTAGTTTCCAATTCTTGTATGTCTCTAGTTTGTATTTTCTTATAATAAGTAGCCTTTTGAAGAAAGATTCCTCTTATTTGTGCTTTGGTCATTGCCCATTCTATATCAGGTGGATGCTGGTGTTTAGAGAAATTAACTAGTAGAAGATTAAAGGTCTCTTGAACTTCTTTAGTTATATCTTCTTTATTTAATAAATACGGATTTAGAGACCAATTATAACCTCTATGACGCATACTATTTCTAGTGTCCTTGGTAAAAATTAATGTGATTCTAGAATGATCTGATAAGTGTCGAGCTTGTATAGATACACAGGGATCTAAAGTAATTAGTACGTCTGAAATTAGAAAAAAATCAATCCTAGACCACATTTTATGACAACTTGAATAAAATGTAAAGTTATTTGCATTTATTTGATTATTTGTGTATTTAAATGGGTCATATAGTTTAAAATCTGTTTTAAGTTCCTGTAATGCTATCACTGCTTGATTGTTAAAGGACCTGTGTGAACTTGATTTATCTAATTTGGGATCTTGATATGTATTCCAATCCCCTCCTATTATTATATAACAATTATTATATTGATTCAGGATAAAATAAAGTGATGCTATAAAAAGTTGTTGATTGGTACATGGGGCATATATATTAAGAAGTACCACAGGTTTATCATAAAGTGTAGATGAAAGAATCACATAACACCATCTCTTTGTCTATTTTAAAATCTAGAATTTTCTCTTGATACTGATTTTTAATAATAATAGCCACTCCTGCACTATTAGTTGTCCCTTCTGAAGCTACCACCTCTCTAATCCATTTCTTATCCTTAAGGACAGCCCATTGGTCGTTGGTCAAGTGGGTTTCTTGTAATAAAATAAAATATGCCTTTGACTGGAGAAATAAATGAAGAAATAATTTCCTTTTTTTCAAGTTCTGGAGCCCTTTAGTATTCCATGAGTCTATTATCCACATACTAAGATCTTTAATTCATTTAAGGATATTTTAAAATTGAGAAACAGTACTAAATTTGAGTATAATAGCACAATATATATTGTCTGGAAGCAATCTTGACATCCTATCCCTAACCAGTGCCTATCCACTATTCCCCTGGAACATAGGTTTTTTACACTGTTAAAACTTTTATGGGTAAATAACCTTACTAAACATCTATTCTTTATGTTACAAAATATAACATCAAAAACATGCAAAAAACCTATAAAAGCTACATCTAACTCTACAAAGCCTAACCAGAACATTCCCTAATAAACACTGATAAATATCCACAGCTCTTGAACACACTATTTAGTTAAACCTATCAAGTAAATGGTCTTCATTACACTTATAGTTACTATCATACCTCACTAATAGTTCTCATACATTATTACTTATACTAATTAGTTGTATCTCATTAAGTTATCTAGCAACCATATTTAAATCTAAAATAATCAAGTATGTGACACTTCCCCTATTAAACAATAACATTATTAAATTAAAGATAATTCACCATATGTATTGTTAGTTAGAAGAGAGAAAAAGAACTACAGAGAAAACAAATGTTTAACATTTAAGTATAATATTAAATCTGGCTTTATTTATATAGTCTAAATTATCTAGAATTGTAATGTCAGCAAATAAGGTGAATAAAAATAGGACTTTAACTTCACTTTACTAGGTAATATAGTTAAATGTATGAAATAATGACTGAGTAACACAGTCCTCAAATCAGTCAGAACCACATGCCAGTATATAAACAAGATAACCTTCACATTCCTAGAGAGCCCAGAATATAATGTCTCATGGTCTCTTTATCTACTAATTATCCCAACACTAAATCCCCTTATTATCTAAACATTTGCATTATTAAAACACATCAGTAATACAGGAAAAACAAATAATAAAATATACTACAAGGTTATTAACACATCAACATTCAGCATAACATACCTAAGGAAAAAGAATAACTATGGTAAAGCTATAATACTTCTAAGCAATCAGTTAAATAACACATTTTAAGCCAGTACATTATTAATTCAATTGTAATCATACCTGAATGAATTCACAATTCCCTTTAAACCAGTAAAACATGTTACATACTTTAAATGTCCACGAATGCTCGTTTTACAGTCCAAATAGCTTTCGCTTCCTCAACAGAGATCTTCCTACTTCTTGAGCTTGTAATCCTGTCTTCAAGCTCGCGACGGGGGAACCATTAAATGGACGGACTTCCAGATGCGCCACCTCGAAAGCGGACCCTCAGTAGCACCCAAAGGACTTCCTGCTGCTTCGCGAAGGGGCTCAGTTCGTAGGAGCCATAAAAGTTCGGAAAATCTTCGTGGACGAGCTGGAGCTGTAAAAAGAAACTAAGTAAACATTTACCAAGGGGCCTGGTGAAGAAAAGAGAATAAACAAAGGATTTTAAAGCCTCGAGACGTAGTAAGAATGGAATCCCAGCATCCACGTTGCTGCAAATGGACTGGATGGCCAGATCAAGCTTCCGAAGCTGGAAGGGACTTAAAAATCTTCAAAAAGGTAACATTTGCTTCTTTTTTTGTAGATATGGAATATTTGGAGCCATCCACTATAAAAATTAATGTGTTAGGGTATTTTATTTGAAATTTGATATTCTTTTCAATGAGGAACTTACAGTATGGAGATAATGCTTGTCTAGCTTGCCTTATTTGCAATGGTAAATCCTGGGCCATAGAAACTCTATTATTTTGCCACATAATATAACCTCCATTTTTTTTAACAGTTAAAATTATTTTGTTTACGTCCTGGTAGTTGAGTATTTTGACGTATACTGGTCTAGGTATGTTTGAGGCTTGTGCTTCTCTGAGAGCTCTATGAGCTCTTTCTATAACTATTTGTTTAGCTATGTCAGAGTCATTGAACAATATTTCAAGTATTTGTGTAATGGTAGAAGTTAAATCATTGTATTGGATAGATTCTGGAATTCCTCTGATAATTATATTGTTCCTTCTGGATCGTGCCTCCAAATCCAGAATTTTATTTTGCATAGACTGAATATCCAGGTCATGAATGTCTGTTTTTTTTGCAAGCAATGTTATTCTGTCCTCATTTTCAGATATTCTGGCTTCTGATTTATCCATCCTTTCGAGAATTTGACTGCATGTGGCACCAAAAGAATGTACCTGGTTTGATAGTTCTTTCAAAGCTTCTTGGATGGGTAATAAAGCAGTTTTAATATCTTCCATATTAGCTAGTTGATCTGGTTTATTTTTCATTCCAGCTTTTGAAAGTTCCTGCTGTTTTGTAATCTTCTGCCTTTTTGTTGTTAAATCTTTTTCTGGTGACTGAAGTTCTGATAATTTTGTTTTAGTTGTTGTTGTTTCCATACTTTTGTCTTCTTTTGACATTGTGGAGCAAAGCAGATCTTTAGTATAGCTGAATGGTAAATATCCAAGGTTACTACTCAGACAGTTCCTTTGTTTAATACTCTGTTCAGAGTCAGTCAGTCAATCAGATCCAATCCTATTAATTTGTTTAATTTCCTCCGGTTCCTTCACCTCTCAAGCGATATTTAGTTGTAGTAGATTAATTTTAGCCAACAATTAGTGTAGAAAAGCTTGCAGTATATCCTCAGGGTTAATTTTTATTCCGAGTATCTGAAGAGCTGTAGATATGCAGTGTCTACAGAATGGCGGCCATCTTTGAATCTGCAGATATGTTTTTTTAAATGTAATATCCTTTTCATTTTGTAAGTTCAATACTGGAAGAAGTAGTTATCAAGAGGAAGAATGTTTGTTTGCACTCCTATAGTGTTGAGGGGTGGTGATGTAATTAGTAATGAGAACACATCCCAACAGATGAAATATACAAGATCTTGTGTTACTACATTCACCTTGGATAGTGACCCAAGAGCTGATGTTTTATATAAAAATTGGACTTTATTTAATAAAAATGTTGATGTATTGATAAAATTGGGAGATAAACCCCTGATTACATACAGGAAAGACAGGTGTTTCAAGAATTATTTGGAAAATGAAAAAACGCTTTTTCCAAGAATACGATTGAGCAAAAGGTTGGTATGTATAAATGTGACCATTGCCATTAATGCCCTTACACCCTTAAGGCAGGTGTTATATCTATTAGGGGTAAATTTATACATGCCAGAGGATGTTCTTGTAATCCTAGATGTGTGGTGTATTTAGCTCAATGTAAGATATGTCCTGCATTCAATGTCGGTAAAACTGACAGGAAGTTAAGGGAATGCATATGTGAACATAGATATGATATTAGGAAAAGGAAAAATATGAATGCATTATACAAACATATGAATTGACTGTAAGGCATGATTGTTTGTTTTTTATTCTTGAAAAAGTTTTATTGGATCCTCAGAGTGTATTTATGAGTAAATATGTTGAACACTATGAGCTTTGGTGGTAAATATTTTTAAATGCCAAAAGTTTTCCAGGTCAATTAATGATCTTTTAAAATTTAAACATTACGGGGTTTGATCAGTTTAGTCAAAAGGTTGTTAGTTTTATAATAACATATATTCTCTTAATTAGGATGTGTTGTTCTTTTTATTTTTTTGATTGCCTGTTGTTAGTGATGTGGTTTTTGAGAAGGTTTTTAAACTGATTTATGACTTAAGGTTATTGGTCTGATGAAGTTCAATGATTGTGAATGAAAGCACTCAACAATAACATTAAACATATTAATTCTACAGTTCTGGATGTCTTTTTATCCACACCATCACAAGGTTTTGTGGTTTGATTCTAACAATGTTTTTTTTTGGTTTATAAGAGGAATATTTAATACAAAAAAAACTATTTTCAGATGAGACTTTTGATCACATGAGTCCCTTAATGTATGACCAATAGTATAGTTATAGGTTCATAGATTAGTACTAGGCTAACTGCCTTCATGGGCCATTTTAAGCCTAGGCAATTACCCCTTGTGAGAATCAAAGCCTGGACCTTGTGTCTGTAAGGTAAACACCTTAACCATTATGCCAACCCCCTAACTTATGCCAACCTCCCAACTTATGCCAACCTAAAATCTGCACAGTTTTGGAGTATACAAAGATGCCCATTTTCAGTCCTTTGGCATGCCTAAAAAAAGAAAGAAAATAGGGGAGAAGATGAGTAGTGCTATTTGAGATAGACAACTAGGGTTTCTAATTCGTAGGCCTGGTCTCCCTGTTTTTTTTTTCTTTTAGTGCTAGAGATCAGTTTAAGTTCTATTAATTGCTGGTTGATATCGCCTCACTAACTTCACATCCTTTTAATTTTATGGGATCTGTTCCGTTGTCTGCAAGCTCTGCAGGACAGATGGCAGCAATTAACCTTCGGGGTACAGGACCATTTTTGAGAGCTAGAAGCCACATAAGACCAAGACAGAAGTTCACATACCAAAAGGAGGCTTCAACCAGCTGCATAGACTGACATCTTAGCTGATGAAATGCCAGCTAAAATGTTGTGGCAATGTATTTGGAAGGATGCCCAGAATTCAGTTACCAATCCTTCATGAATTTTGGAAGGCACTCAAGAAAATGAAGGTAAAGAAAATATGATGACACAGGGGCACCTTTGCTAGAAAGGGGGAAGAAGTAGACAATTATTTTGAAGAACGTTTGGCCTGATTGCCAGAGGAGGGTAGATCTAGGATTTTTGATTTGGTCTTAGAGAGAAACTTTGGGTCCAAATGCCCTATAGTTAACTGCGCTCCTCAGGGCTCTTGGCAGGCCATCTTTGATCATCCAACATCACTGATGACATTGAAAATACAAATTACTCCTCCTTCCACCCTTAAAAAGGCTATGCCAACTGACCCAGACCTCAGTATAGCACAATTTTTGTCCCCATGGCAGTTGGCTACTATTTCAGGTCCACAGTTTCTGTCTCACACATTATGGCTTGCATCCCTTTGAATGTTAAAGAGAAAGATATCTGGGTAATTAAATGGACTCTTTAGTTTATTTGATACAGATGGCATTCAAAGGATTCTTGAGGCTGAGAACTCAGGGTCCAAAGAGCTTGCAGCAGCCCTTTCTACGCTAGGTAAAAAAGCCTCTGGCAAAACAATAGTGAGAAGATGGGATAACTGGATTTTGGGTTTCACTGTATTTATTGCCAACCTTATTGAAAAAAAGTAATAATCAAGCTCTTCACCTTCTAGACTATTTTCTTTGAAATGAGGAGTCATACCACGTTTGGGGATGGAAGGTCCTGATATGACCAGCAGTTTAGGAAGTTAAAAGCAACAGAGACATAATTTGGTGGGATCAACAGCACCCCAACATTTGGTTTAGCATTATTCTGGATAAACACAATAATCTGGGAAGTCACAACTCATAAAAACAACCAGTTAAAAGCTAAATACAGTTGGACTTTCAATAACGGAAAATTTTCATGACCTGCTTGCAGATTTGCTTACCTCAATTCCTATTATGGGAAGAATCTTGCAATGACCAGGCGCTGGTTGAAGGTGGGACAGCCAAATTCAAAATCTACCGCAGGTTCATGTGAGAAAACTTGCAGCCAAGATAGGATACTCCTCAAAAAGGTAGGCCTCTTTTTCACAGCCAAAGAGGGAACTTTTCTCAGGGATAGATATGCTCCAAAAGCATTGTATTCCCCTGTCAGGGTTAATAAGCTGGGGTGAGAACTTTCTGACTTTCCCAAAAAGCAGGCGGTTATCTTTCTCATCAAAGGCTCCATATCAGGTTTTGCCACAGGGTCTTCTGTTTAACTTGATTCCAGAAATGTAAAAGAACCTATCATCTCTCAAAGGGAGAGAACTGGAAGTTTCAAAATTAATGGAGAAGGAGGTCCACACAGGGAGGGTTCTTGGTCCTTTTTCACACCTCCCTATGACCCCTTTATAAAATTTCCACCACTGGGCTGGTGCCAAAAAAGAACTTAGAGGATTTCCATTTAATATACCATTTGTTTCACCAAACCAGTTCCTCTGTCAATGATTTAATAGACAAAAACAATCCAAAGTGCACTATGCAACTTTGGATCAAGCTGCACAAGCCATTATGAAATTTTTAGATACATGGCTTTGCAAGCCAGACATTCAGTCTTCCTTCCATATCCTTGCCATCAGAAAGGAGGATTGACTTCCGTTGAACTTTTTCTTTGATGACAAATTCTTCTTTGATAGAGCTCTTTAGCCTGTTCAGTTTTTGAAGCCTTCAGTTCTGCATTACACTATAGCAGGCAACTCGCACCCATGCAAGTTGACATCCATTATTTAGACTATTACCTGATAATAGGCAAAGGGAGAGAATGTGATAAAGAAGGTATGCAGATCTTCTTAAAGCTATGCAGCAAATTTGGAGTATCATTTTCTATTGACAAGTTGGATGACCCCAGCCAAGCCATTACCTTCTTCGGTCTAGTGACTAACATCACAGCAGCTGTCTTTAAACTCCCTACTGACAAGTTGCATCATCTCAGTTCCACAATTGGTAGGTTTCTTAAAGTTACCAACATGATAATCAGCAAAGTTATGCAGATGCATGGGCTTCTTAACTTCACCTGCAGGGCTATTTCCTTGGGCAGGACATTTCTCAGATCTTTATCCAGCCTGCTAAAAGGAAGCAAACATAAACACCATTGGATAAGCATTACCCTTTGTATCTGAGAGGAGGTCTGGTTGTGGAAGATTTTTCTGCTCCACTATGATGGGGTCATACTTTGCAGAGTCCTTGGGTGTCCTCTGATGAATTGCTGCAATTTGATGATGCAGCAGCAGGACTTGGGATGGGTCGATTTTAGCCTAATGGCCCACCTCATGGTCCAACAAAAGAAAAAAGAACATCACATTCTTAAAATGTTGCCAGTGTGGGTAGCCACATTCATTTAAAAGGAGCATTTTTGTAATAAGAGGGTAATAGTTTACTCTGAATATCAAGCAGTAGTGCAGGTCCTTAAAACTTCTTCAAAGTCCAGGTGGGTTCACTTAGTGGCAAGATTGTTGGTTCTGATGAACATGTAGTAAATGTAAGCTTTTCAAGTTTCCACATACCACATAGGGATAATGGTTTTGTTGACAGTTTAGCCTAATTCCAGGTTGCCAGGTTTAGTCAATTGGCTCCAGATGTGGCTCCTTTTGGGACTCTTATTTCTCTGGTGATTTTGATGATTGATGAACACTAACTAGCACACATTTGTCCAAGTCTTGGGCCTCAAGCACCAAGAAACCTCAGTTACAACTTGTCCAAGTCTTGGGCCTCAAGCACCAAGAAAGCTCAGCTACAACTATTTAAAAAAATTACAAGGATCTGTCCCAGCATGCCAGACATTGGGCTGTACCAGTATTGCTTCAGTTTTTAATTCAGATAAGTTTTTTGAAGGAAGCACCTAGTATCTTATACATAACACTAGTAGCCTTAAGCTGGTCAGCCCATGCTCTAGGGCTCCCTGATATTTTTGGTCAGTGGCTATTTACTAGATTAATAAATAACATGAAGAACCTTAGAGGAACATTGCAAGATCCAAGAAAACCTATAGGCTATAACATTTTCCGCCACATTATTTTGGGAAGCTATTACTCAAAAAACAATTTCCATTCATTTATTATCTGGGCCACTTTGTTTATCTGGCTGTATGCCAGGGCCTTTAGAGTAAATGAGCTGCTACAGGCACTGCAATGGGATGACATGCTTTTAACTAAGGATTATGTACTGGTGTAGTTAAGGAAGTCCAACACAGATAAAATCATTCGGGTACACATGATTTGCCTAGAGAGGGACAAATGTGTTTCACTTGCCCAGTTCATTGAGCTAAAGCATTCTGCAAATTAATACCTGATGATGCTTCCTCTAGTCCCATTTTCTGCTTAACATCAGGTCATTTCATAGATTCATAGATTCATAGATCACTACTAGGCTAACTGCCCTTACGGGCCATTTTAAACCTAGCCAATTATCACTTGTGATACTCAAACCCTGCACCTTGTGTTTGCAAGGCAATTTGACTACTTTCTTTGAAGGATTCCCACCCAAGGTTATTTTCATGCTCCTTCTGTACCATACCTCTCAACTGTCCAGATTTTCACAGAACGCCCAGATTTTTGTCTCATATTTTTGGTCTGTTTCTCATAAAATTGTGGTTTTCTGGCAAATCAGTGAGGATTGAAGTCAGGGAATAATGGCAGACATTTGACTTTCAGGCTTCATATCTTTCAGAAAAGTCATGCTAATGCAAAAGTGGTTATTCTATCAACTTTTTAAGTTTTTTAAGAGTAATATTTAAAACATGTTAGCCTTTGTCCCCTATTTATTTGTAGCTTTGTCCAGATTTCTTGCTCTAAGAGGTTGCGAAGTATGTTCTGTACAGGTAGGACTGCAGACCTTTCATTTGAGGGGTATTTGACTAAAGACCTAAAAAGGAATGGTAGATGGATATCTGATCCCTTCCTTTTTTACATTAGAATGTAACTGGGGTATTTTACTTTTCAGAGAAGAAGGTGTCATGGATTTTCAGGCAGTCTTTTGTCCCAAGAGTGGCTTTGAAAGCAGCAGTTTGCCCCAGTAGTTTAACATGAGCCTTGGATTAGAATGCTTGAATAACTCATTGAGTAATTTTCCCAGGCTCATCTTGAATTCAGCTGTGGGATGTTTGATACCAACTACTATCCAGTTGGGCTAAGGCCACCACCCTGATCATTAACATTGGAGGCAATGTTTGAACCCTGGTTCTGAAGAATATACTCTTAGCTAGGATTTTATTTTACCTTCACAGTTTAGTTACTCTGCATCCTAATTTGATAGTCTTTTCCGCTGATATTGCACCCAAACTTCATTGGAAATATGTTATGAGGAGTTCAGCCATAGAGTTATCCAGATCCTTTATCAGTCACCAGGTAGTCCATGCAGCAAGATCTACTGCCATCCAGGCTATTAAGCATGGTAACTTATCAAAGCCAGACAAGGACTTTTATGCCTGTGGTGGAATTCAGTTAATTATTTGGGTTTTAACTTATTCAGTTTTGCAATCATTTTTGTCTATTAATGACTATCTTAGCCAAAATATTCATTGTTGATTACTTGATTGAACCAATACTTCAGTTCTGTTTAAAACCAAGGCTATGTTATATTAGGGGCAGAGATCTAGAATGAGATGACCAGTATGTGCATGCATGGTAGCGGGAAGTAGCCTTATGCCCTCAATTCCCCCTTTGTATCTCCCCCTTTATAATTTAGATATCTCATATGTTTTTGACAGTTGGGAAGACCTTTAGTGGCAAAGAGGGTTAAGCTCTGACTTTGGTGGGTAATGTGGTCTGTCCGAGAGGCTTGATGTACCCACCCAGACTAAAGCTCATGAAGCTGGACTGGCTGTTTTATAATTAGGACTTCTTAATGTTTAATCTGATATGTTTTGACTATTATTCAACATTGGTGTTATGTTGATTTATCGTTATTAATAAAATGGTCTCAAAGGTAAAATGCTGGTCTTGTTTATGATGCATCTCAAGTGCACAAAGACAGCTTGCTCTCAAACCCTTTTGTTCATGAATGAGCATCTGGCAAGGGGGTAGAGCCTTAGAGGGGTTTAAATAAACTGCTTCTTAGTGATTATTTCACTCTGGTGGCTGGTTCACCAGAACCTCTCTAACTCTTCCCCTTTTTTTCCTCCTGGTCAGGATCAGAGGTCACACTCCAGGTCCTATCCCTCCCATATTTAAATGTTTTGTTATAGTTGGTCAGTCACCTCCTGGGCTCAACCCCCCTTTGTATTCTCCCCATTATAGTTCAGCAGCCTCTTGTAGTTTTGACAAGTTCGGAACACTGAAAAGTCATTGCTTCAAAGGCAAGTTCCTTAGGGGCAAAGAGTGTTAAGCCCTACCTTTTGTAAATAATGTGATGTCTCTGAGGGGCTTGGAGTATATACCTGGACTACAGCGTGCAGGGATGGAATGGGTTTGGGGATACAAACTGGCTTCCTTGGTTGTTTGTGGTTATGACCTATTAATGGTTAATATGTTATGTTTTCAGTATTATTCAATGCTGGCATCATGTTGATTTATCTTTATGAATAAAATGGTAGCAAAGGAAAAATATTGGTCTGGCTTATTACTCGCCTCAAATGGACAACAATTTTTACAAGCCAATGATGTCATAGATTTGAGAAAAAAAAACTTGAGGTTTTCCATCAAGATTTTTTAGGCAGAGGTGCAAATCAGTTTACCCTCATCATTCTCTAACTTACAATCACAAGCTGTTTAGCATAGTCTGCACTATATAGTTATTTTATTTTTCTTTGTCTTATCTCTCGTTTATTCATTTTTTGGGCTAAGACAACCTTCAGTACTGGTTCTGGTCTTGTTGATTTCATCCAGTGGTTTGAACTATTCCACAATACCCAAATCTATCAACCGGGCCTTTGAGAATTGGCTGGAAATCAGAGGTAAGTGAAGTTTCATTCAATGACTTTCTGTTAAATAGCACTTCAATTCATAAGCAAAGGGGTTGCAGAGTATGTTTCAGCACAGACCTCTCTCTCTGTGTTTCACCTGTTTATTTAATATGGGTTAATCAAATTAAATTGTTCTTGATATGCTCACCATCAGTACATTCTAAATCTGTGGTGCTAAGACAGTGCCAGTATAATATGAATGGATATTATACAGTTATTGTAATTGTGCGTGCTGCTCAGTAACATTGTCATACATTCATAACCTGTTATTTTGTATCTTTTTCCTATGGAAATGAAGTATCAGTGTAAAACAATGACAGAATTATGACCCATGAATGTAATAATGTCTCTAGTTTGTCATTTGATCACTTAGTGCAACATAAATGCTTGTGATTAGGTGAGCGGAAATTATGCATGGCTCATACCTATAGCATTTATACATTTTTTCTGCAGCCTGCCAAATACATTGCTGAACAAGAATTGTTAAGACCTTTACCTGAATGGTCATCATTGGCATATGGACTTTTGGAAAAGGCAAAAGAATAGTCTAGCTGTTGTATTACGTATCTCAAATATGAAAATCACTAAAACTTACCTTTACAACCGTTGATATAGTCTGACCACATGAGTATACCGTGGTCTGTAATAAAACAAATAGATAACACTGGTGTAAGTACTAACCCAGCAGGGAAGTACTATGGAACAAACTATGCGACCATAAAAGTCAAACTTGTTGGGCTGGTAAGGGGGTAAGGGATATGACACACCAGACTGTAGAAGAATCTTGGGACAATGTCAGCACCAAAAAAAATGTAATCCAGAATTATATTCCCTTATAAAATGACCAACAGAAAAGTAAAACAATAAAAATCTATGGCAGAGCAAGAAACTGGAATCACTGACTAGAAAAAATAGATAAATATGTTTATCTGTTTACAAAAAAAACTACCTGTCCTCAGTAATAAAGCCATAGGCACACAAATACAAAACAAATTTAAGACAAAGACATATCATCTTGTGGCAGCTATAGTTGCAATCTCCATCTCCTTAGCAAAACTAATAGCAAAGAGTATATCATGCAGATATAAAAATCTCATTGTTCCCTTTTATTTGGTATTGGTTAGACTAAGTTTAGAGTACAATACCCCCTTTGGGATTTATCTCACACAACATATCAAGCAACTACAGAAGATCCAGAGTTTCCTAGCAAATAAGATTTAAGGCATAACATCCCTGAGCTACTAACAGGGGTAGGAGGTCTATTGTTTTACTCAGTATCTTCTAGACTCCTGAGAGACAATCTCTGTCTTATCTGTTGAGCCATTTGAGACCCTGTTGTCCTTGATTAAAACAATGGAGAGGTGGATTCATTATGCAGCAGATCCCCCTTCTCTGGAATAAGTTACCCCTGCAGATTAAGCAGTATGATACATTATCATCTTTCAAACAGAATCTGGATGACTCGATGGTTATCCCCAAATCTGCATCAGAACAAGCTGGCCTAGACCTCCCTGAGAAAGGGGTATAGTGCTAGGGTGGATGTTGGCAAAATATTGATAGCCACAAGACTGAATTGCCTTGAGTAGTTGGTTCCATACATAAACTCAAAGCAGATTCTGCGGCCTGTCCTGCTGAGCTGAACAGATGTTTTTATTTCATATTGCTGCTAGCATAACACCTAGACTAGCCCTCTTATTTCAAGTTACTTTAGATCACAGCTATGAGTTACTTTTTTGTTAGGAGAGCATCATTACACCTTTCTTGAAGGGAGATAACATGTTGAATCCAGGCATTTATAGGACAATTAACTTAAGATGCTTCAACAGGGTACTTATAAATGATAGCCCACAAAATGTTTCCATGTATACACACTAGCCTCCATGGTTTCATTTAGTGCTGGCCTAGTGTCTTTAACTTGGTTTTTGCATGCCTGTTATTGATGCCTTAGACTGTAAGACAACTCTGTAGTCTGTATTTCTTCACTGGGAAAGAAAAATAAATAAATTATCTCTACCTTACCATCTATTATAATACATACTATGGAGTCTTAATGAACAAATACATATGCAGTGAGATGAATTCAGATATAGTTGAGGAAGGGACAATGAGTGGGTCCCATGGTTACCATCTAGCTGTATGCTCCACAAACCTTTTCCACTCTAACTCAATTCAGAAAGGAAATTTCCACCCATAAACAATCACACAGACTCTATCCTGAAGAAAACTCATTTTAACAATGCTGTTCTGCAAATTGATTTAAAAGTACCTCTTCCACTCTCACTCAAATCAGGAAGTAAGTTGCCACCCGCAAATTAGATCTCACAGACTATCTCTGGAAGAAAATTCCCCTTAACAATTCTGTTCTGATAATTGATTTAAAAGTACCTTTTAAATTCCAACTGAAGATAGAAAGTAAGTCACCACTCACAAACATGAGCACACAGATTATCTCCTGAAAAATACATCCCGTTAACAGTGCTGTTCTTCAAACTGATTTAAAAGTGTAGGTCAGTCTTGTTCTATCAATGCAATATTGTTTTTAGCACAGTAGAGTAACATATGATCTTTGTCTTCTATAGGGCTCTAGTTTCTGTTAGTATCTCTCACAAATACCAAACATAGTTATACAACCAATTTTTTCTCCCTATTGAATAATTTGGTTGCCCTACTTTTTCACAGCATCATCGTTTACACCTGATAAAGCGTAAGTCTTCCTCTTTTTTCTCTATACAAAGGATCTATTATTCTTGAAAAATATTATTAGATACCAAATGGCTGTTTATAGCCAATAGCTGTTTCTCTGATAAATGCACTCTTACCATGTGAACTGGATAGCAACAGATTGTTTTTCTAGGCATTGGAAAATGTATGGGGCTGTAGCTCCACTTCATTAATCCTTATTCTGTTCAGGCTCACTACTCTCCCCTACCCTACCCTGTATCCCCACATACCTCTCCTACTCCAAATTTATATGCTAATTAGTCCCTCCCACATGTGACACTACCCCAGTACTGCCACAGCCCTAACTCTAAACATCAAACTCCTAACTCCAAACCCCAAACTCCACCCACAGTAACCACCAAGCAAGAAACTCACTATTGCATTTCTCACAACTAATTGCTAGTTTAAACAATCAAAATGATTACTCTCCATATTCTAGCAGTCTTTTTCCATACTACATTAGCACAAATCACACCTTATTTTATACCCCCTCTACCTCTAACAACCAGTATTGGGTTTGGGGATTAGCATAATGGTTAAGATGTTTGCCTTACAGATGCAAAGTGCACCATTTGATTCTCAAATAGAATAACTTGCTAGACTTAAATTGTCCCACATGGGTAGTTAAACTGCTACTAACCTGCGGAAAAAAATGGTAATCTCCAATTTACTTGTTTTACTATATTTGTATCAATCTACATCATAGAATACCTTAAATACACAAAGCTAAATCCTCTTACCCACAAATGTAATATTAATCTAAAAAATACACTTCCTCTTTTAAATTCAGCACCTCGTAATTTTAATCTACACAACTGTACAGGCCTAAGAATACTTCATGCCAGTCTAAAAAGCATCTGTTATAAACTACTCAAAGACCATGCCTAACTATACATGCAATTTCCTGATAACCTAGTTGCCACCAAAACCTCAATGAAACAAGAAATAAAAAATGAAAAAAAAGTCCTCCCACTAGGTTTCAACATACTGTCTAGACAGAAAATACAATATAATTTTGAATGGAACCACCTATGTGGAGCTAGAAGAGATGCAAAATCAACTGGCTAACAATTTTAGCTCCAGCTTTACCCCTTCCCCCAGTTACCTCTCAAGAAATACTATACAACACCCCCCCCCCCCCAAACAACTAGGGAAGAGGTCCTAAATGTACTCTCTGAAGCCAAGAACAGTCATTTTACGGGCTCTGATAATGTCCCAGGAAGCCTCCTAAATAGCATGAAATACAGCATATTAGGACTACTGGAGTCACCATTTAACCATAACCTCCAGTCAGGCGTCATGTCACATGAATGGAGAACTGCAACAATCATCCCTCTGCATAATGATGGGCCCTCTACAGACCCTGGAAACTACATACCCATAATTCTGACTAGCCTTATATGCAAAACCATTGAAATAACGTTTTGGCACTGATTAATAATAAAATTGGAAACTTCCAGACACTGGATACAATCCAGTTTGGTTTTGTCAGGGAAAGATTATGCCCAATCAGTCTGGTAGAGTTCTTCAAGAAGGTCATGAAGACAATGGATTAGGGAAAATTGGTTCATACTGCTTATCTTGACCTGGCCAAGACATTTGATACAATACACCCCTGAGGAATTGTAAACAAATTCATGGAACAAAGCATGAACTGTTGTGTTACACTTTGAATAGCCAGCTGGCTCTCAGCTAGGAACCATGAAGTTAGGAAAGGGGAATCCACCTCAACAAAGGGGCCGGTCACTAGTAGAGTCCTTCAGGAGTCACTACTGTGTCCTTTCCTTTTTGTCTTCTATTCTCAGGAATCAAGATCATTGTCAATAGCCTATAGCTGAACAAGTTTGCAGATGACTGCAAATTAGCAGCAGTCAAAGAATCTCCCCAACATACTTATATCCCCCTGGAAGGGCTAATACTGACAAATAACTGGTGCCATAAACACGGTTTAAAAATTCAATGCCAATAAATGAGTAACAGTACTGTAAAGGAAGATGGCTACCTCAGGAAACTACCTTACTGATAACATACTCCTACGAGGAGACCCAGTGGTCACAGATTTGGGGATGTATATAGACAATAACCTGGCTTTTGACCAACCTTTGTCTAAAGTAGTAAGGAAAACATTCTATGTTGCTCAATTTACAAGCAAGGGTATGGCATCTAGGTAGAAGGAAGTCATAATTCTACTGTACTTAGCCTTCATCAGACCCATCATATAGTACAATTTCCCCTTCTGCATGTAAATGACCAAGCATATAAAACAACTGAAATGTCCACAGAGGATCCTCATAAAAAGGGTGTTAACAACATGTCCTATACAGATCACTTCAAAGCCCTATCCCTATAAACTGTGCACAACAGACTGTTGACAGGTGGTCTATGTTTGGCATACAAAGCATTCCTGGATCCCACTCTGTTGCATCTCTTGCACATCAGCAAACAAATAGCATCAGAAGTACCTGATCCAGGGACTTAATCCTTTCTTGTAATATAATATCCAAGTGAGTGAGGTTACATCTCAGTACAAAACTGATAACAACAAGAAAAAGTGCAGTCTGTCTTCAACTCCAGAATAGGTTAAAACTAGCAAACCTCCAAATATTTGTAGAAAAGCGATTTATTTAAGCTTTAAAATGTAACATTAGCTTTTTGTCCACTGTACCACCAACGAACTTCATCAGAATAGAAAAATAAAGAGGCAATAGCAATTTTTATACAAAAAATGTCAGCAGTTCATTACATAATTAACCAATCATACAAATGAATCAAATAGACCATTAAATCATTAAAATCTCATTCCTAAGTTCTTAAAGCATCAAAACATCAAAAACATCAAAACTGAACTTCCATTTAATTTACTTTAAAATCCAGTTAAAACTATATTGCAAAGCAAAAGTTAACAAATATAACATTCAGTGGATATATGCTATTTCAGCCTTCCAAAGCAGCAGCAGCACCTACTCCCCCATTCTCTATTTCTGCATCAGAGAATACCTCTATATCCTCCGTCAAACAAGCCAAATTACTAGGGGTCATTATTGACAACAATATGAAATCTGACAAACACATAGCTCATACAATAACCAAAATCAACAAAAAAATACATACTCTTTACAGATGTAAAAACTTCCTAACCAGCAACAGTAAAGTTACCCTAGCTCATACTCATCTTCTCTCTACCTTATTGTATGCTTTTCCTGTCCTAATTAGTCTTAACAAGAGTGATTTAAACAAGCTATCAGTAAGCTACAACAAAAGAGCAACATTTGCCACAAACTCCTCCAACCACACCCACCACTGTCAGGCCCTAAAACAGCTTTCCTGGTTGGAATTCCCTAACACCTTAGCACTAAACCAACAACTCCTAGCTCACCAAAAACTGTACCAACTGGACAAAACTACAGCCTTACAAGACCTGATCACCCTCTACTCCAATAACCGCAAACTTAGATCCACTAACAAGGCACTAATCGTAATCTCCAAAAGCCATTACAGCTCTGGTGACTCTTTGTGTTCTAGCAACATTGCCAAGACTTGGAACTCCCTACCACTACAAATCAGGGTAAAACCTAACAAAACCATCTTCATAAACAAGCTCATTTCCCACCTAAACAACTCCTAGACATGCAACTGCCTAGCACCTGGTTGACATATTCTAACTCCTTTCCCCTACCCACTATCGAACCTCCTCTTTAAAACTCCCACAGATGCACTATATATTACCACACATTACTTGTAACTGCCTAGCACCTGGCTGACATATTCTAACTCCTTTCCCCTACCCACTATCTAACCTCCTATTTAAAACTCCCACAGATGCACTATATATTATCACACGTTACTTGTAACTGCCTAGCACCTGGCTGACATATTCTAACTCCTTTCCCCTACCCACTATCTAACCTCTTTAAAACTCCCACAGATGTACTACATATTATCACACATTACTTGTAGCTACCTAGCACCTGGCTGACATATTCTAACTCCTTTCCCCTACCCACTATCCAACCTCCTCTTTAAAACTCCCACAGATGCACTGTGTATTACCACACATTACTTGTAACTGCTTAGCACCTGACTGACATATTCTAACTCCTTTCCCCTACCCACTATCGAACCTCCTCTTTAAAACTCCCACAGCTGCACTGTGTATTACCACACGTTACTTGTAACTGCCTAGCACCTGGCTGACATATTCTAACTTCTTTCCCCTACCCACTATCCAACCTCCTCTTTAAAACTCTCACAGATGCACTATATATAACCACACGTTACTTATAACTGCCTAGCACCTGACTGAAATATTCTAACTCCTTTCCCCTACCCACTATCCAACCTCTTCTTTAAAACTCCCACAGATGCACTATATATTAGCACACATTACTTGTAACTGCCTAGCACCTGCCTGACATATTCTAACTCCTTTCCCCTACCCACTATCCAACCTCCTATTTAAAACTCCCACAGATGCACTATATATTATCACACGTTACTTGTAACTGCCTAGAACTTGACTGACATATTCTAACTACTTTCCCCTACCCACTATGCAACCTCCTCTTTAAAACTCCCACAGATGCACTATATATTATCACATGTTACTTACCAACTCACTGTCTCCTACTCCCCACTGCCCCATCTATGCCCACTAACTATCCCCTAGACTAAGTTGAAAAGCTTTCCCTTAAAATGTCAATGCAACTCATATGAACTTGTCTATATTTTCCTCCTATTTGTTTTTCCTTTTTTGTCTTATCTTCAGTACATCTTCAAGGTTATCTCTGCTAAACATACTGTATGAACAACAATCATATGTTGTTACCTGCTTTACTTTTAATTATATGTCTAAACCACTATGCTTATGTAAATATCTTAGGCAATCACATGTTATCATCTGCTATATTTTTATAACCAGGCAAACCATGATGCCCATGTAAATATCTTATGTTAGCAATTGTTCTGGAGCTTTTCTCTCTGGGCCTCCATTGAAAATGGACAGCTCTGTCTAGTCGGACCTCCCCGGTAAACAAATTAAAAAAATATATATATATATATATATATATATATATATATATATATATATATATATATTACACATATACATATAGACAGACAGATAAACCCCAGAGAATAATGCATCCACTTTAGAAAATGTTCATTACTGGATCTAAACTTATATAAACCAGGAAACTAAAATTCTAGATTATGTGAATATTGAATGCCTTACCTTAAACTATAATGCCCCAACAAACAGCATACAACTGTATGGCTTTACCAAACTTACAATATTCCAACAAGATATAATAAATGCACTACAAAGGATCTACCTTAGACTGGATTCTTACATCCCAGCAAGAAAAATATTCATCCTACGGTACATTGCAAACCCAACTGCTATTTAAACACCAGTTCAATGAGCTAAGAACCCTATTCAAATCTCAAACTGAAACCTTTCTCACTACCTTACCACATTATAACTAGAACATATTAAAATCCTTTTTCTAAAAGA
This sequence comes from Protopterus annectens, assembly GCF_019279795.1. Taxonomy (NCBI): domain Eukaryota; kingdom Metazoa; phylum Chordata; order Ceratodontiformes; family Protopteridae; genus Protopterus; species Protopterus annectens. The sequence goes on along the minus strand of NC_056730.1, from coordinate 612,477,781 downwards.
TGCTGTCTTGAATTCAGTAATAACTTCTTAAACATGCTCAAACTGGATCTATCATAGCTAAAAGAATAATGGCTAATGCCTCTCCGTGGCTTTCCAAAAATATCAAACAACTAATGAAAGAAAGAGTTAAAGTTCAGAAAACATGGCTGCAACATAAAACATCCTCAAACTTGCAACAACTCAGACAACTTAAAAGCCAAGTTAAATGTCATATAAAAAAAATCACAAAAAAATCCTTCTATAACAAACTTCAAGATGAACATAAGCCCAATCCAAAAATGTTTTGGACTTCAATCAATAACCTTCTAAATTGAAGTGAAACCATTCAACCTATTCCTTCCACCACTCACCAAAATGAAAGCATTGCCTCCCAATTTAAATCCCATGTTATACAAACACTAGTCTTCTTAATCAAAAACATTATCACCAGCAACAACCTACCTCCTACAACTCAAGCATCAAGACAACAAGACAAGACAACTTCTTCACTTAAACCACTCCCTATCTCCTTTAATAAAAATAAATAAATAAATCCTTCAAACACTTAAACCTACTACTCTAGTTCCTGATAATCTCCCTCCAAAATGCATCAAAATTGCAGCCAATTATGTTGCATACCTGTTTCTATTTCAGTAAACTACTCAGTAAAAGAACACTATGTCCCTAAACTTTGGAAAAAGTCCTTTGTTATACCCCTACATAAGGGTAACCACTCCACTGACCCCCTCCAACTTCAGGCCCATTGCAATTCTGTAACCTCTATCAAAACCTTTAGAGAAGTGCATCCCCTCTCATCTTATTAAATTCATTCTACAACACAAATGCCTCTTTCCAACTAAACAGAGTTTGTGATCCATTAATAGCACCACTATAGCTGTAATAAGTTTCTTTAACAGTTATCTAAAATAGAAACAAACACCCTCTTCGTTGACCTTTCAAAGGCTTTTGATATATCAGCCTCCAAAAGCTCCTGCATAAATAGCTGTAATAAGTTTATTTAACAGTTATCTAAAATAGAAAGAAACACCCTCTTCCTTGACCTTTCAAAGGCTTTTGATATATCAGCCTCCAAAACCTCCTGCATAAACCTTTGTTACTAGGCCTTACAGACTCTGCCCTTCACAGGTGCCACAGTTAGTTAACAAACAGTCAGCAGGCCATAAAATGGGAAAATGTTTATTTATCCTTCCTGCCTGTATCATTTATATTTCCCTAAGGATAATTTCTAGGCCCCTTATTGTTTTGTCTATTCATAAATGACTTACTACATCCATGCATGACTCTGGAGTCCAATATGCTGGTGACTCTTATTTGCACAGCTAAAAATCTAACTACTCTCTAACAACTAGCCCAATAATCTTTCTCTTCAATTGAAATTTGACTTGAAAACTCTCAACTCCTTCTTAACCCCAAGAAAACCAAACTAATATTATTGACCACAAAACAATTCAATGCCTTCCAAACATTTATTCTTTGTAACATTAAAGAATGATACAAAAACTGAATTAGGAGCACATACCAAACTACAGCTCTGTAAGGCTAAACCTTTCCTTACAGATGCAGCCAGAAAAAGTATTGACTCAGACTGTCTGCTCTCAACCCTGCTACATGCCTCCCCAATCCTAACTAGCTTAAGTCCCACTGTAACCATTAAATGTCATCAATGCTATAATAAAATAGCTAAATTTGCCATAAATCTGCCCCATAGACCTCACCACTGCTTGGCTTTCACAAACCTAAACCTGCTTGAGTTCTCACAGTGTTACCTATGTACAACTACTGATAATCCAAAAGCTAACAAAGTTCCACTCTCTACAAGCCTACCTCACCTTGGAGGACAAAGATGTCTAAGTAGTAGCTAAGACATGATTTAAATTGATGGACAGTATTCTATCTGTGCAGGGCTATAATGCCTTCCACAGTTTTAGACCAGCTACTATGCAAGAGGGAAAAAAGTTGAAGGTATCTTACTTCTTATGTAAAACATTCTTACATCTAGGCTGGTTAAGCAGCAAGATTTATTAGAACTTCTTAACATCTAGCTCACCATAAAGAAAGTCCCCTACCACAATATATTCAGTTATAGAACTTCCTCTATGACTCTAGATAGCCACAACACCTACTTACAAGAACTGGAGTCTCTCGTCATTAAACTCAGTGACATTTTCTTGGGACCCTTTAACAATCCAACTTCAGAATGGGAAACATACACCATCACTAGTTCATAAGCACAGAGATTCCTCGGCTTTATCAATACAAATGCTCTGGTATAATTAGTGAGAGTACCCACTGTGGTAAACAATACCCTAGACCCTATTCTTACTAGTATGAGGGAGTTATTCTCTACCATTTAAGTATCATCTTCCCTCATCAAGTCAGACCATAAAATTGTTTCCTTTGAAATAAAATTTGATACCTGAGATCTCAGCAGCATCTAGAATCATTAGAGATTTCTCCAAACCAAGCTTCTTAATTCTAAGTGATACACTTGAAAGTTTTAAATCCTCCCCAAACCCAGTAAACTCCAGACAGCATGTGGCAACATATACCACTAACATGCCAGCCTGTTACCAACTCCACAGAAGCAGCTGTATCCTCTAAAACAAGTGAAAGTCTAACCCTAAAAACAAACTTCCCTGGTGGAACCACAACATTAACATGCTTTACAATAAAAGGAAGAGAATTATAGTCAAAAATCAGAACAGTAACCAACAGCAGATTAGATCCACCATTAGATAAATAAGCAACTCAGTTGTTTAATTAAAACCACTAAGCCCAAGTTTGAGGCTAAAATAGCTACCCAAGCAAAGGATTACTATAAAGCCTTCTTTAACTATGTCCTTACTCTCAAGAGCCCTATGCAGTAATGTGCTGAGCTCATTGTGAATGCCACTATCTACACCAAAGTGTGCTGAGCTGATTGTGAATGGTACGATTTACACCAAAGCTGAAGAAATAGCAAATCAACTAGCTGACACATTCTGCTCCAGCTTCACTCCTCTTTCAACCTATTCTTCTTCTTTCAGCTTTTCCAGGTTAGGGGTTGCGACAGCGGATCACCTGTCTGCTCATGATTGGCAGTAGAGTTTTACAGTGTCGAGTTGCCAGCCTGGCACCCAACCTTCCACAGAAGGCACACACACACACACACACACACACACACACACACACACACACACACACACACACACACACACACACACACACACACACACACACCTAAGGCCAATTTTTAGAGTATCCAATCCACCTACAGCATGTCTTTGAGATGTGGGAGGAAACTGGAGCACCTGGATGAAACCCACATGACCACAGGGAGGACATGCAGACTCTGCACAGAAGGCACCACAGCTGAAGATCAAACCGGAGAACCTCTTGCTGTGAGGTGACAACGCTAACCACTGCACCACCGTGGCTGCCCCCTCTTTCAACCTATTATCTCACAAGAAATGGCACTAAATGATAACCCCCAGCTTTTACTCATACCAAGTCATGCAAGAGCTGTCAAAGGCCAGGAATACTGCATTAGTGGGTCCTGGCAATGTCCCAGGACATTTCTTAAATAGGTGAAGCATGATTCATCTAAACCGCTAACAATGATGTTCAGCCTAAGCCTCCACACAGGGTTTGTATCAAGCGAATGGAGAACAGCAAAGGTCATATCCCTGCACATGTACTGACCTAGGTAATTGCCAAACTAAGTTTGACCAAACTCATTTGCAAGGCCATGGAAAGACTTATCATGGAATTAATCAATAACATCATAGGGAACCTCAAAACACTAGATCAGCCCAGTCTGGGTTCAGTAAAAGCAGGTCTTGTTTACTCAACCTACTAGATTTCTTCAAAAAGGTCACCAAAGCAATGGATGAAGGCAATATGGGACACATTGCCAACCTTGACCTGGACACAGCTTTTGACACAATATCTCACTAAAGCATGGTGAACAACCTAATGCCAACTAGGAATCAACCCCAATGTCACTTGCTGGATTGCAAACCGACTCACAGATAGGACTCAGGAGGTCAAGACAGGGGAAACTACCTCCACAAAAAGACTAGTCACCCTTGGAGTCCAACAGTACACAGTGCTGGGACCTCTCCTGTTTGGCATCTAATTCTCTGAAGTAAAGGCCAACACCAAGGATTTCTGGATGACAAAGTCTGTGGATGACTGCAAGTTAGCAACAGTCACTGAACCCCAAATGACTCAGTCATTCTGTAGGAAGGCTTGTCCTAAACAAATGTCTTGTGCTAAACCCATGGATTAAAACTAAATTCCAAAATGTGCATTATTGTATTCTTTTGGAAATGTACTATCCTAAGAAATTACTACATTGATAATATGCCCCTAAGAGTTCATACGTTCATAGGTAAGCACTAGGCTATCTGCCCAAGGGCATTTATAAGCCTAGCCAGAATGTGTTGACTTTCACCACCCCCTTAGATTAGTTCCCTCTGCCCCTGTCCAGCAGAGCCATTAGTTCCCTGCACCACTGTCCAGCAGAGCCACTGCAGTGATCCCCGGGGTAAATATTCTGTTTCCCATCCACCTGGCAAGATTTATCTTGGAGAGTATTAGTGAGGGGCTCTGCCTGATATATATTGGAATCCTGTTCTAAAGCATGGGGAGTCTCTGGGACAGGAATATATCCCTCCAGCTTGTCCTATTTATCATTGGGTGAGGTTTATATCTCTAGAGCGTGTGGCTCTCTGGGATTTGTTTTTTTGAGGTGGAGCATGTCCATCAATTCTGGGTTGGACATGGCCTTGCATGTCAGGCAGAGATCACCTCTGAGTAAGTGGTATGCAACCGAGTACAGCTGGAGTTTCTTGAGTCGGGCTGCATAGGGCATCTGTTTGAGGCCAGTAATCCTCTTGCTGAGGTACTTTTGTGGTCTTTCCAGCTGTTGCAGGTGTCCTGTAAGGGACATCCCAAATGGGGCGTTGTATTCTATGATGGGTCTAATGAGTGATGAGTAGAGAGGCACAATAACCTCTTTTGTTCTTGATGTGAACCCTTTTGTGATTAGGTGGGCCACATAGAAGGCTTTTCTAAGGACCTTGGCAATATGATTATCAAAGGAGAGATTATTATTTACTTGGGTCCCCAGATCCCTTATTACATTTTCTGTATTTATAGGACTACCACCTATGTGGTAGTTCATGGGTACTTTGTTTTTTTTCCAAAGGGGATGATTATGCACTTTTTGGGATTTAGTTTGAGGCCATGATTTTGACACCAGGTATCCGTCTCAGTGAGACCCTTCTGGAGGGTGTCTGTATCAGCTGGGGAATCAATTATGGCCCCTAGTTTGCGGTCATCTGCGAACCTGGTCAGCCATAGTCCTCCTATGTTTGCCTGTACCTCTGAGAAGTATATTCCAAACAGGAGGGGTCCTAGGACTGAGCCCTGGGGGGACGCCACTTGTAACCAGTTTAGAGTCAGACATAGAGCCTGCAACTCTCACCATGTGGGTTCTATCCATGAGCCAGTTGGCAATCCATCTCATGACGCAGGGGTTTATGTTCAAGCTGGTGAGCTTGTCTATAATACTAGAATGGGGAATGGTGTTGAAAGTCTTTGCAAGGTCTAGGTAGGCTGTATGGACCTCCTTTCCCTCATCTAATGCATTGGTAACTGTCTCAAAGAAGTTCACCAGGTTTAGGAGGCATGATCTGCCCTTAACAAAGCCAAACTGGGTAGGGTCCAAGATTTGGAGGTTCCAAATGTCTCTGTTAATGAGTTCCATGATGATGCGCTCCATAGCCTTGCAGACCAAGCTAGTCAGGCTTATAGGGCGATAGGTCCCGGGGTCCATTGTGGCTCCACCTTTGTGGAGCGGGATAACTGTTGCTGTGCGCCATTCTGTAGGTATGTAGCCTGTAGAGAGGCAAGGTTTGAACAGTGTGTTTAGGTGAGGGGTTAGTTCATTTTGGAGCTCTTGTAAGACACAGCCTGGTTCATCGTATGGTCCCATTAAAGCTGTGTTTTTGGCTTTGGATAGGGCTGTTTTAACCTGTGTATCGGTGATTGATGGGGCCCTACATTCTTCTGGTATGGCTATCTACCCTTTAGGGGATGAGAGGACGGTGAAGTTTGCACTAAATCTGTCTGCCAGAATGTTGGCAATATCAGTCGGTTCAGTGTATTTTTTGCCATTCTGCACTAACTCAGAGCAGATCTGAGAGTTTCCACTTAGGTTCTTGACATAGCTAAAGAATGCTTTGTGGTTATCTTTGGAGTCATGGGCAAGTTTTCTTTCAAAACTAGCCTTGGATGATTTAATGAGGGATCGCAGTTTCTTGCTGATACTGATCATGGATGTCTTTCCTTCTTGGGATTTTACTCTTTTCTGTACTAGTTTCCTCCTTCTGTTGTATAGCTTGTTTATGGCAGGGGTCCACCAGACTGGTTTCCTTTTCTTGGAGGAGTGATTCTTGGTTTTACTTGGGATAGCATGATCCATGCATTCTTGCAGATGCTCATAGAGTGCCTTTGTAAAGGTTTCAGCAGCTTGGAAAGCATTGTCATTTAGCATGGGGGCTGTGAACGTTTCCACCTCAGTCTTAAGTAATGTGAAGTTTGCTTTTGAAAAGTTTTTCACAGTGGTTTCCTTGATTGGGGGTGGGGGTGGAATGTGGATATCCAGAGTGATTAGTCTGTGGTCTGATCTAACCAGCGAGGGGTTGACCTCTGCTGTGGAACACAGGTCGCCCATGTTGGTGATGACCAGGTCTAATATGTTGCTCCCTCTGGTGGGGGTGTTGACTAGTTGATCTAGGGCATTCAAATTTATAAATTCTAGGAAGCATTGGGCAAGGGAGTTAGTACTTGAGTAGTTCTCCCAGTTTATGTTTGGGTAATTGAAATCACCCAGTATTAGGCTGTTTGGTAGGACCTTTACATTTCCCAGTGTCTCCAGAAATGCGTAATGGGGGTCCTGGGTCATGGTGGGTGATCTGTAGCAAGCTACAATTTGGATTGCAAATTTGCCCATTGTTAGTTGCACATGGATGATCTCTGATGCATTGTGCTGCACCACTAACCTGGAGGTGTGGGTATCCTTGATGAATATGGATACAGCCCCTGCCTTTTGTGTTTCGGTCCTGGTTCTGTGGCCAAAAGGTATGGTATGAGTTATAGCCTAGTAGTGTTGGGGTGCTCTCAGGAGCCTTAAACCACTTTTCTGTTACTGCACAGATGTCGATGTTCTCCATACTGAGGAGTGCCTCAAGTGCGTGCATTTTGAGGTTCCTTGTAATTGGGGATTTGGGTACATATGTGAACAGTGACTAAACATTCAACCAACATATGTCCACAATGTTAAGGAAATCCTTTTATATTACAAAGTTTATGAGGAAAGGGATATCTTCTAGTTCAAGGGAGGTCATTGCCCCCATTATTCTGCTCTCATCAGGCCAATCACTGAGTATAATGTCCTTTTTTGCATGCATCTGGTTGGGCATATGCAATAACTCAAACGTCCACAATGATTTCTCATAAAGAGAATCAGATCCTAAAACTTATGTCCTACATGGACTGCCGCAAAGCACTGTAACTGTATTTGGTATCCTACAGATTGCAGAAAGGGTGCCTGTGTCTAGTTTATAAGGCATCCTTTGACCCAGTACTGATGTACCTACTGCACATCCAAAAGTCAAATAGTATCAGAAATACTCATTCCAGGAACCTAAACCTCTTTTGCAACTTAAACAGAATGGTTTGGAGAGACAGGTATGTCTCTCAGAGGTTGCCACTACCTTGAAACACACAATCCATCCATGAAAAGCAAACTCCATCCTATCTAAATTCAACTGTGACCTGAATCTATGGATGGCAATTAGGAAATTAACCACTGGAATGCCCCCTGTACTACTTATGGACAGAGGCAGCACCTAAATGTTCTTTCCTTTAACATGGCCAGTATAAAATTTAAAGGGATTACCCCAGAATTAATCATTATTTCATCCATCGCTATCTTAGATGTAGTACATAGATATAAATCTTGTAATTGGGTAGGAATAACTTTGAGTATTGGGATAATTGACTAGACTTAAATGGCCTGCAAGGGCAGTAGCCTAGTATTCACCTATGATCCTATGAACCTGAAGAATGTCCTAGCCTTGAATCTCTCATATACCCATATTCCCCAAGTAGAAACCTACCAACTGGAGACAGATTGCTAACTTTCCATAATAAAATCCTAAAACACTACAGGAGACACAATGAATTTAGCTGTGACTTAGGAAATGAAATTCTATTTCAGTGTCACTGAGACAAATTAAAAATATAAATCCTTTTAAAAAAGAATTGAAGCTATGTTATATGCATATTTGGCTCTGCTCTTGTGATACCCCAGGCTAAGAGTATTCTTTTAAACTACTTCACATTACTATTTATCATATCTTATGTAGTGAAGTGTATACATCTTAACCTGCTTGTATTGTCCTATGTGTTGTTATTTTGTGTTTCTTAGACTTTATATCATATTCTGTGATTTATACATTTTATGTCTTCTGGAGCTCTTCTCCCGAGGCCACTAATGAAAAGGGGTTCTATGTCCAGATAAACTTCTCCAGTTAACAAATGCAATCAATCAGTCAATCAATCAATCAATCAATCAATCAATCAATAAATGCCGTTCAAGTCTACTGTTGCCTGCCTGTTTTAAATAAGAAGGGAAGTGCTTCAGGGATTGTGCTGAGCCAATTCTTATTTAATATGGTCACTATACAAGTAATGAATTACATTTCGATTAGACCATTTGCTTGATGATGCTAAGATGGCTGCAATGCAGACCACGCTCAAGGACCTGCTAAACCTGCAAGGATACCTTGACTACTTGTACAACTGGGTGGAAAACAACTATATTAAATTTATTAGTACAAAATATAATGGTCTGCATTTAGGAGCTACTAACCTATTAACCTTTATACAGTAAAAAAATGATTTATTACCCATCTGCTCTCAATTTAATGTCCTGAAATCCTCATTGTTGTCAAGTAAGTTGAAAGAAGGTTAGATAGGGTGCTATGCTGTCCCTAACTGACATGGAAATAAGTATAGATGCTAATAATAACTGGCAATTTAACGAACAGGAAATGTTTCTGTACCAATAAGACAATACTGAAGACAATCTCTTTTATGCAGTAAAATTTATTGGTCCCTATATTTAAGACTATAATCAAGTCAGAGTTTACATTTTCTTTTGTGTTTTGCCCTTCTGTCAAAGATATACACAGACTGGCAAGTATGCAAAAATTCAAAAGCAAATGCTCTCACTGAGATCCTATCATATAATATGAGGCTTGAATATTTCAGTTTGCACTCAGTTTTCTATCTTTGCAGAGGTAACATTATTTATGTCTATAAAAGTTGAAATTATAAAAACCAGAACAATACTAAAGGGGAACTTGATATAACTTAATATAACCAGTAAATAAAAAAAAATGTCAGAAAACTGTCCTGGGTTTTGGAAAGCACTAAGGCAGAAAACACACCTTAAATTAAATAACAAATAATGTTTGATATAAGTAAATGCTTTCGCCTCAGCAAAGACTTCTTCAGAACAGTAGAACAAACACTTTTAAAATAATTCATATTCTGAGTTTAAAGTTCATTGGCATGTCACATGTCCTTTTTTGACATCATTTTCTTCAATGTGTATTTGCCTAACACAATGCATTCAAAAAACCACAAACTATGAAAAACACCTTAACAAATACATAAAACATGTGTAGTCACTTGTTAAATACCATTTAGACTATGTTCAAAATATTCAAATTAAACTAATCTTTGATTAATGAAACTTTAATAATTATTTTGCATATAAAAATGAAAATGAATAAAACTTAAATCAAAGAAATAAAGGCATGCATTGACAGGGGACCAAAATAATGCACTTAACATTGTATCACAACTTTTCTGATCATAATTTTAATACCAGAGAAATGGATACATTATCATTCAGTCTCAGAGGGTTACTGGCTTTTAATTTTAGATGCTGCAAAAGTTCACAGCATTCAATTCATTTTTCCCATTGCCCACATTTCAGATGATGGACCACCTGTTCTAATACACTAGCCTTAGAATGAAAGGAATGTCCATAAAGTGCATTTATTTACACCTTGTTTTTGATATCATTCAGGTGTTAGTGAATCCTTTTTCTCAAAGCCCTTACAGTTTTTCTCACATAGAATTATATACATATCTTACGCAATGTTAAATAAACTGGTTACTTATTACAAAATCGAAGTTACGGAACTTCAAATACCATATGCTCGACACCATATGATCAAAGTTCCGTAATTTCGAAATTTAAAAAATAAATAAATAAAAGAAAGAAAACTTACCCTGCTGGGTTGAAGAAGGAAGCAAGCCCCCCTGCACCCCCCCTTGGGGAGCTGCACTCCCTCACACCCCCCGCTATTTAAATATACCCACTCCGAGATCGCACTTTAATGTACTACAGTGCAGAAAGGGAAGATTTCCCTTTCCTACATTGTAGCGCAATCTCAGAGTTGGTATATTTAAGTAGCGGGGGTGTGGGGGGTGCAGGGTGGCTTGATCCCCTGCCTACACCCTTTACTTTTTTTTTAATGTTTACTTTGACGAATTCGAATTTTAAATTGCTCAATCATGAAAGGTTGATCTTTAGTGATTCGAACAATTGAAAATTCGATTTAGCAATAGGAACCCAAATAAACCACCCCTTTGCTAAGACAATTAAAATATTTAGTACTCTTCAACTCATGTCCCTCATTTGGAAGATGAATACTATTGCTGTTCAATACACAAGGACACTGTTTGCAAGTACCACATTTATAGGTCTCCTTAGGTCTCTTATTTTCTATATGGGTGTTTTTTTTTTTGTTTTGCCTTTTTTCAAAAATCCTTTTAATTTTGTGTCCTCTCGTATAATTAAAAAAAAGAGGTTCAGGGAAAAAAAACTCCTAAAACTGCTGGGCAATTTTGAAAACATCTGGCAGCATCTAGTCATAATGTTCTGTATGGTTTTTTATCACTGTTGTATTTAATAGTAAAGGACTTAACTAAGTTCCTTTATCATGGAGATGTTTTCTATCCTTTATATCTCCTTCAAGTTCCTCTCTTTTTCCCAACAAGGGGACATATTTATGGCCCCAACCCCACTGTACCTCTTTTACTATTTCAGTAACCAAATAAGAGGGGTAATCTCTCTCTGTAGAAAAAAAAAAAAAAAAAAAACGTATGAACTCTAATACATTCATCAAGAAACTCACCCTGTGATAATGTCATCCTGGCAGGTCTTACCAACTGCTGCTTGATAATATTCCTTCTTTAATAAAGAAGAATGTTCACTTTTGAAATGCAAATAACCATTGGAATAATTTTCTTTCCTATACAACTTGGACCTAAACCTACCATTGATTAGATCGTTTTGTAAATAAATGCCCAGATAATTGATTCATTCTGATCATAATTAAAAGTGAATTTTAAAAAATCTGTTGTAGTTCTGAGGTAATTCACAAATTCAAGTAATTTCACTTCAGTGTCATTCCACAAAAGAAAAATGTCTAAAAATTGAATATATTTAGTAAATCTTTTCTTGTAACTGGACTTAAACACAAATCCCTTTCCCAATAGCAATACATTGGGTGAGTGGCACCCATGGCCACCACAACAATTTGTTTACAACTCCCATCAAAATAAATGAAATTGCTGGTTAACACTAACTCCATACATTCCATAAGTAATTCACTTCTGTAGCTCTCCGAAATTCACATTCTACCATGGTACTTTTAAACAATTGCAATCCCACTTTGTGTGGAATAATTGAGAATAAATCTGTGATATCAGTGGTGACAGAAATTAACTATTCCTGATATAATTTGTTGGTCATCTTCCTAAGAAAGTCCCATGAATCCATTTATACATGTTTGTGAACATGTATACAAGGTTTGAGTGCCCTATCAATGTAAACAGCTAATAAATATGTCTTAGAGTCAGCATGCAGCCCTATGTGTCTTGGGGGGGGGGGGGATTGCACATTCTTATGGACCTTAAGGATAACAAATCTTGAGAGAATAATAGGATGTTCCAGCCTTCAAAACTCATATAACATCCTGTCTATGAAACCTTGTATTCAATTGTCATAACAAATTAGGTCATTGTTCTTAATTATGACGTTGACTTTATTCCTGAATACCTGTGCATATCTCCCTCCATGGTCTATCTAAACAATCCTTTCTTGGTTTGGGACTTACTGTGGAGTTGATTGGTAAGATAAGTTTTACATGAATTTATATTGTATTTATTATCACTGTTTTTCACTGTTTGTAGGTAGGAAGAGACTGTTTGTTAACAAGGTTTACTTTGATTCATATTTTGTTGTTTTACCTTTAATTTCACTGTTGGTTGTTAGAAAGGGATAGGTTTTAGACAGGCAAGCTCTAGCCACCCCAGGGGGCCTAGACAGCTATAAATTTACATAGAGAGGAAAATCCTGAGCATATCTGAAAATCCTTTCTTAGTTTGTGATTTATTTATCTTTATTGTCAAAAAGAAGTGCTACTACAAGCAATAGTGAGTGTGTGATGTAAAGGAGTTACAACTTTTGTCTGGCTTGTAGAACCTGTATGGTCAGAACAACTTACTGTACTTTATTTATGTGTATATTGCTGGTATGATTTTTTTTGTAAGAGAAATTGATTTAAGTCTCTTTGAATTCTCTGGCTACTGATTTTGATCTTTTCTTTTGTAATATTGTATTCATTTGAAACTGAATATGGATTCCTTAAATGAGTATGCAATTAATGATTTGCTAATGCACAGATTTCTTGTACAGTGTAATAAATGCTATGCATATTTAAAGTTAACAGCTGATGACACTGCTGATCTGTGTTCCTCGTGTCAAAAGTTGGATGATTTGCTTACCATTATTAGAAGTAAATCTATACGTAATGATGATTGCACTTGTGCAATTGGCATGGCTTGGAGAACTGTTGTATCATATATTAATGACTGGACTGATGAACTAAATAATGTTAGGCATAGAAAAAATAGAACAAATTTAGGAAATGATGCATCTATTTTCTGCAAAGATCATTCAACCCTTTGAAACAAGACGATACCCTGACAACTTTGGAAGTCTGGATGCAAGTATTCAGCAACCTGAGGATCCAGTTTGTTTAGAAGGAAACAAAAAGAAAGAAAGGAAGAAGTTCACAACAAATAACAAGGAAGAAAAAGAAACTGACTAATGACTGTAAAGGAAAGAGAATATGTAGTAAAAAGGATTCTGCTTTGTTATGTAACACACTGGTGATAGGGAATGAAGATAACTGTCTATCAGAAAACCCTCAGTCTACAGAAAAAGGCATCACCTTTCCAATGGAAAAGGTAGAAAAAAAGAGGCAAGGGGCAGGTGAAAAGGAAGAAATCAAAATTGAACGTGAAAGGATTGAAGAACATTACTATAAGAAAAAAGAGGAGAAAGACAAATGTTGACTACATGACTCAAGCTGTGTATTTACAACACCAGCTGGATGAGCATTTAATACACAATGAAAACAGTGGGATTAATAAGACTAATAATGATGAAGATCTATCCTTCATAACAATTGATAAAGCAGATATTACTGTATTAGAAGCTAAAGATTCTTCAGAGCTGGCCAGCAAATATATTCTTGTAACTGGAGATTCAATTATTAGAGGAAGTGATATGTATATCTGCAGAGTGTTATGCTTGCCAGGGGCGAAAATAGAAGATGTGAGACAAGCCTTGGAATGCCTTAATGTAAGGAAGTCTGGATCTGTTTTTATTCATGTTGGTATAAATGATGTCACCCACAAGGATTCTCTGACTGTTAGCAGGGAACTGACAGCCCTCTTAGATAGTATTGCTTGTACTGGTGTTAGGATGTATTTTTCACAAATCACCTATAGAAAGGATAGTCTGGTCACTGTGAATGAAAAGATTCTTTGGGTAAATGCCTAAATGGAAAAAAAATGTCCTGTTCTAAAAAATGGAAATGTGTAGAGCATCCAGGCCTTGTTTTGGGCACACACGTGTTCAGACAGGATGGTGTGCATTTGTCTGGATCAGGGAAGAAAAATTTTTAGCAGATATTTTGCAATATTTGACAAACACTAGGCAGGATTTTTGCCATGTCGAAAATGTAACAGCCCACAGATAACAACATATTACATATCTCTGATGGTTGTTAATGCTAGGAGCATTAATAATAAAGTTTTTTTTATTGGAAAATTTGCTACGTTCCCACAAGATTGATATTGTTATTATTTGTGAAACATGGTTAAAGAACAATGACTGGAAACCACTTTGTCAGATTATAAATGTCTTTACTATAACAGACATTCTAATAAAAAATCAGATGGAGGTTTTATGATAGGGATTAAAGATAGCTATGAGACCTGTGATTATTACATATTCAGTGATAACACCAACAACCCCCCATTAATATTCAAAAAACGTGCACGCTGATTGGTCAGCGTGCACGTTGTAAATCAGAGTTATAGTAATGGAAAAAGGTCCGGTCGCCTGGACTTTTTCCATTACTATAACTCTTTTTTTTTTTTTACAGCAACGGAGAACGCAAAATCTCCTTTGCTTCACACTGTCTCGCTATGTTAAACTTGTTTAACATAGCGAGACAGCATTAAAAAAAGCAACAGAGATTCTCCATTGCTTTTTTTAATGCTGTCTCGCTATGTTAAACTCATTTAACATAGCAAGACAGTTTGTAAAAAGCAACGGAGATCTTGCTTTCTCAGTTGCTTTTTACAAACTGTTTCACTATGTTAAATGGGTTTAACATAGCGAGACAGCTTTAAAAAAAGCAACGGCTCCGTTGCATTTTTTAAAGCTGTCTCGCTATGTTAAACCCATTTAACATAGCGAAACAGTTTGTAAAAAGCAACTGAGATCTTGCTTTCTCCGTTGCTTTTGCCCACAGCTCTGATGTACTGCGTAGGCATACACATGCGCAGTACATCAGAACTACCCCAGAACACCAAACAGCTGCGGAAGGGCAGCAAGGAGGCATTATACAATGCCATTATTTAAGAAAATTAATTTTTTTCTTAAATAATGTCATTGTATAATAGCAAAAGCCCACGCCTGGGTGTGGGTAATGCTGGATTTACCCACGGTTGGCTTTGTTTGGTCACTCAGGCTTCGCCCTCGTGACCAAACCACACCAACTGTGGGTAAATCCAGCATTACCCACACCCAGGCGTGGGTTATTGCTATACTATAGCCTGTGTAACTGTGACACTAAAGACAACCATGGAACATATAACAATTGTTGGAGTGTATAGACCACTAAAGTCAAGTGCAGATGACCTGAGGAATTCATACATTTCTTGCATGAAACACAGGAGGGAAGAATAATATTAACTGGGGACTTAAATTTACCAGAAACAGACTGGAATAATATTGATTCTACAACATTGATAAAGAAATTATTCATAGCATATATTCAGGAACAACAATTGCTTCAGATTGTAAAAAGAACTACCAGGGGACGGAACACACTAGACATTGTTTGTGTTCTCAAAGAAATTACTGTAACTTCAAGTTAAGTTTTACCACCATTGATGTGCAGTGATCATGGGGTTATAAATGTTAATTTGTTGCTAGATAATCCTACCAAACTGAAATCTAAGCCAATGCACATAAGGTTAATTACAGACTATATGGAAGCAAAACAATTACAATGTAAGACTAACTGGAGTGAGGTGTTCAGTGGAAAAACTGCAGATGGAATGTGAAAAGTTTTGAAAGAGAAATTGTTTGCATGCAAAATATAAAAAAAAATGTTTAACATCAGGATCAAGGCATACAACATCAGGCAGATATATTTCCATAAGAATAAGATATCTGATTAAGTTGAGAGACAAAAAATATAAGAAATGGAAGAGAGGTCGAACTACAACTTTGAAAACTGAAATAAACAAGCTGGACAAACAATAAGCATAGTGTGAGACAAGATCAAGAAAAAATTGAAGAAAATTTATATAAAGATATTGAGCATAATAGGAAACCTTTTTATAGATACATAAAATATGGAAGGAGTAAAGACACATACATTGATAAACTGTGTACACATTCTAAAATTTATTCTCAGACACAACAGATTATAGATATATTTACAAAATCTTATACAAAACAGTTTGGTTCCACAAAAGGGGTTATAAGTTGTCCTAGATAGTGGAATCAAATTAGATTATATTGAAAAAGAACTGCACAAACTGGACCCAAACAAAGTGCAAGGAGGAGACAGAATTAGTAACAATGACCTGCAATGAACACTTCAGCCAGAACTTACAGTACCATTATATTTATTATTCACTAGGTCATGCAAATATTGAGAGATACCTCAAGATTGGAGACATACACTTATTAAACCTGTTTTTAAGGGAAAGGGGACTAGGACAAACCCAGAGTCATACAGACCCTTAAGTCTACTTTCATGTTGTGGAACAATAATGGAGAAGGTAATATTGGATAAGTTATTGTCAGAACTGGATAGGTTGGGACAAGAAAGCATATATCAGCATGCATATGTTGAAAACAGATCTATTACTACCTGTAACATGATGTTCTATAACAATATAATAACAGCTATGAATGAAAACTTGTGCTGTGATGTAAATTATATAGATTTAACTTCAGCATTTGACAGGGTATACTCATAACACTGATCAATAAATTAGTCCAACTAGGTATTGATGCACTCTTGATAAGATGGATAGCTGCATGGCTTACAAATAGGACATGGCAGGTAATATACAGTAACTGGACAGGCAAAATCCTTGGTTACAGTCTGGGGTGTCCCACAGGGCTCTGTCCTAGCCCTTACTTTTTTATATTGTATCTTTCAGACCTAACACTTTCATCTGAGGTGTTCTACAGTGTATATGCAAATGACCTGAAATTGGGTAAACTGATTACATGTGTTACAAATAAGGCTTGTCTGCAAAATAACTTGTCTAAATTGACCATTTGGGCACAGGAGAATAATATGCTGATAAATACATCAAAAACTAAGCATATGAGATTTGGTAGGCATAAACTGAAATGTGAGTATTTAATTCAGCATACAGTGATTGAAATTCTGGACTCATTTAAGGACCTGGGTATATGGGATATGGGTAGATTCATCTATGAGTTTTTCTAATCATATCAACCAATTGCTTAATGATAGTTATAGAACTATAGGTTGTACAAAAAGATTTATAAAGTCTAGGAAATTAAAAATAATGAAGTCATTGTTTGTTAGTTATATTAGACCCAAACTTGCTTATGGAATAACAATATGGAAACCCTATAAGAAAACAAGCATGAGTAAACTGGAAAGAGTACAACAGAAATATACCAAAGGTATCCATGGATCTGAAAGTTTAAGTTATTATGAAAGACTAAAATATCTGAACTGTACAGTGTCTCTTACAGATATTTAAGAGGAGATCTTATTCAGGTATATAGGGCATTTAGTGACAACTACCTCTGGGAATGTTTGGGGTTAACAAAAAGTACTAGAAAATCATCAGACAACCTACGTAGATAATTCTATAGGAATGAGAAGTGTACTAATTGGTTCTCTGACAGAGTAGTTGATGCATGGAACAGACTACCAAATTACATTAAAGCAAATACTAGTTTAGATATTTTTAAGAACAGTCTGGACACTTATTATGAGAACAAGTGTTTTGGTATATTGGCAAGCTAGAAGGGCATTAATGGCCATGCTTGAAATATTTGTATGTATGTATGGTATAAAATGTCAACCCACATCATCCATTTTTCCACAATAACTAAACCCCCTCATTTGTCAGGCTTCATAACCCTTATTTCTTTGTTATTGCTGATTTCCATGAGTAATCTAAATTCCTTCTCACTGAGATTATAAGTTCTCTTTTTCTTGGAATTGATATATTTTCTTATCTCGCCCTATGCTAAGGCTTCAAATGTTTGAAGAACCAGGTGTAGGGAGGATTAAAAGTACTCTTTTTCTTCAAGGAGTTCGAGTTGGATTCTCCTTGGCCTCCAAACATAGTTAGGAAATTGAAAACAACTTTCAGCTTTAAATCTATTGGTATTTCACCAACCTCATACTGACCCAAAGGCACAAAAGTAAAAACATTTTTAAAAATCTCAAACTCTGTCAAGTTAAGTTCGATACCACTATAGTTAAAAACTTTAAAATTATTTTGGATATGTAATGTCCCTTCTACTGTGATATATTTAGGTCCCTTGGAATATTTCATCTCACTTAATTGTCCCACTTTCTTGAGCCTCTCCCTCAACCTCTTCTGCAACCATTTGGTTTCCCATTCTGATCTTAAAGGTTGTCCCTTCACCTGGTACCCCCCTGTCTGTTTAGTAACCTGTTCAATCTCCTTAATGGTGGGAATTGTAAAGGGTCATTCATGTTTAAGTCATAGTTGGGACTATTTTCTACACTAAAATTTATAAAAATTTGTTTTGAGTCTAAACTGAATTCAAAATTCTGTCCATGTTAAACTTTATTATTTAATTTAATGTGTGTTCTCTGCCTTAGTGTTTTCCAACAGTTTTCTGAGTTTTTGTAACTTAAATTATAAAAATCTTAAAGCCATGTACTTTATTAAAATCTGTAAAACATAATGAATGGACCAAAACATTAATGTCATTATGGTTATTGATAAATACCCCACAAACATAAAAATAAATTTCTTTCTTTTTTAATTTCTCCAAATCTTTTGGATTTCTAATAACATGATGGGAATGGACCCCATTCCTAAGTCAAAGTACAATTACAGTTCATGAAATTAGTATTGTTTCAATCTTTAATGTCAGTCAGAAGTGCTTTTCGCAGCACCTGCAATGTACCCAGTAATGACTCCTTCTGCAATTTGTACCAAGTTACATAGATTGGTAATATATCTAAATATGATTGTAGATTCTTTTTTATAAGACCCATTGCTCCTACTACTATTGGAACTGTCTGGGTATCTTTCTTCCACATTGCTCTCATTTCTGCCTGCAAATCCTGATATTTTATGACTTTGTGTCTCTCTGTACACAAGACACTGTTATCACTGGGTGTAGCCATTTCAATGATCAATGCTACTTTTGTCTTCTTTTCTTGAACCACTATATCCAGTTTTCTAGCATCTATCTTTTGAACTGTTGGTAGTGGGTGATCCCATGTGATATAAACATCATCATTTTCTATGATGCTTTGTGGCTCATGTTTCCTGTGTTTCTCAGCCACTTCAATACCATAATGTTTGCACAATCCCCAGTTTAACAATCTTGCCACATTATTATGCCTTTCAGTATACAGTCCTTCTGCCATTGGTATGTAGCAACCAGCAAAAAGGTGTGCAACTGTTTCCAATTCGGTTTTACAGAACCTACATTTGTCTGTTTCTCCCACATGTTCAATGGGTTTTGTAAACCAATGTGTACATAGCCCACTATCTTGGGCTGCCAGTATTAACCTTTCGTCTCTTGGTTTGAATTCACCTCTCCTCACCCATTCCTCCATTCGTTCCTGATCAACATGAGGTTCTTCCAGAAGTTTTCTATACTTGCAACTATATTTCTGCTTTTTCCAAATGACTTGCCATCTCAGTTGGTCCTTCACCTTATATTCTTTCTTTTTTTTTTTTTTTGGCACTTTCAGTTGCTGGCTGATTTTTATCTACTTCTGGTTTGATTTCCATTCCTGCTTGACACCGACATGATTCTGCTAAATTAAGCAGAGAATTCATCTTAGATTTATTTTCCTCATGTCTCAAAACGTTCACTACACTTGGGTTTTGTGAGGTCAGCAGATATGTGTGGAGTCCTATGATTGCAGATCTATACATGTAATCAATTTCAAGGAGGCCCATCCCTCCTTTGTCACAGAGAATATATAATCTTGGTATACACTGATTTTCATAAATCATTTGGTGAGCATGAAGCATCATTCTTGTTTTCCTATCCAATCTGTCCAGCACATTTTGGGGCCAGTCAATCACTCCAAAACTGTAAATTAGGACAGGAAGAGCAAACTGGTTTATAGCTTGGATTTTGTTCTTTCCTATTAGGGTAACCAGCTTATGGCACAGATTTCTAAGCAAGATTAAATAACAAATTGATTTAATTTTTAGGAAATATGCATTTATGGTCCCTGTGTCTCTGTGGGGTTCCTCCCACCTCCAAAAACATGCTGAGTTTTTCCATCTCAAAACTCACAAATGAATGGGCTGTGGGCAGCAACACAGACTCTACATTGTGCCCTATGGGGGAAGAGTTGTACAGACCAACTGCTTTGGGTATCTACTGTGATGCACAGCATCCTCAAGATAGGAGAACACAAATCACAGACTGCACGCCGTGGCAGGGCTAGCCACTCAAAAGTGTAAAATATGTCTCTAGGTGATTCTGTCATGTTGACTAATGTTGCTAAAAGGGGCATTGGTAGTTACCAGTGATAAGTGGGTTGAGGACCCGGCCTACTCCAAACTATGCCAGGAACCCATGCTAATGGCGGGAGAGGTGTATGTACCTCTATTAGCCAATGTGTACCCGCCATAAAGCCCAGCAGCCTTGGGTCAATAAGCTACTGGAAGGCTGGTGTCTAGTTGCCCAGCTAGTTACCTGGGATAGCTCTATTGAGCAAAAGCTGGATGTAAAACCAGTCAACCTGCCAAACATGAACTGAGAATAGCTACACTTAAGGTAGTTTCACTGACAGGATGTAGCTTGGAAGTAGATGATATGATGATATGGAGAAGGCTGGACATTCTATGTGTCCAAGAGACAAGATCAAGAGACAGGATGGAAGTGCAGTGCAGCTAAGCCACTTGGCTTGTGACCCAGAGTCTACTACTCAGGGGGGAGGGGGGGCAGGCTAGAGATGGTGTGGGAATTGTAGTGAGAGAGAGGCATCAGAAGGCAGTCAGGGATATCATCAGAATTAATGGCAGACTCATGGCAATCAGGCTCCAGTGTGATGACATAGCAGTATTCATTATCTTAGTCTGTTCTCCACAGCAGGGTTGTAATAGTGAGGAGAAGAATGCATTCAGGCAGCAGTTGCAGGACCTACTAGTTAAAGCAGGACAACATGAATTGGCGCTGATAATGGGTGACTTGAATGCACATATCGGGACAGACAGAACAGGATATAAGGACTGCCTAGGTCTACATGGGTGGGGCAACAGGAATAAAGGAAGGAGAAGCCATTCTAGACTTCTGTCTGGCAAATGGCTTAATAGTAGCCAACACATGGTTCAGAAAGCGAGACAGTCGCAAGATCACATACAAGAGTAACCAACATGGAACTCAAGTAGACTTCCTCCTAGTAAGGAAAAGCCACTGGGGTAGAATCCATGATTGCAAAGTCATCCCCGGTGAAACAGTCAGCCCACAGCATAAACCACTGATTGTTACAATCAGCTGCAAACAGTGATCATAGAAGGCTCTAAGGTTGAGACCAGGCTGAAGACCTAGACGTTTACTGGAGAGAAAGTACAACAGTTCAAGGAATTAGTCAGGGCTCTAGCACCCTGAGAAGAGGAGAACATATGTGGAGTTAAAGAAGAATGGCAGCACCTCAAAAGAGCATGTGTTAGGATTACAGAAAAGATACGTGGCCAAGCCAGGTATGGACAGAAGGTACATAAGAAAAGTTGGTGGTGGAATGCAAAAGTCCAAAAAGTGATCAAAAGAAAGGAGTGCAGGGGAAAAATGGGACAGAGAAAAAAACAACCAGGCCATGAAGGAATACTGGTTGGTTAACAATGAAGCTAAGAAAGGAGTTGCAATAGCAAAGAATAGGGTATCGGAGGCACTCCATCAACTTCTGGAAAGTGACTCAGTAGGTGGTACAAAGAAACTATATCAGGAGATAGTCAGACACCCTTCATAACGGATGTCAGTAACAACCTGATCACCAGTCCACAGGACATCAAAGTCAGATGGAAAGAGTACTACCAGCAGCTTCTGAATGAGGCAAACCCCACAAAAGCTGTACTGCCCCAGAAACAACCTACAATGAAAAAGAAGAGGAGCCCACCCTAGAAGAAGTAAGAATAGCACTAAGGAAAATGAAGTCCGACTCCTCTCAACCTCTTAGAGTAAGAGATCTGGACAAAGCCATAAAAAAGTGGTACAAATAGGGACAATTTTGAAACATTGCTCTTAGAAACTTAGAAAGTTGATAGAATTACAGGTTTTGCATTAGCATAAATTTTCTGAAGGGTATGAAGTCTAAAACTCAAATGCCTGTCATTATTTTCTAACTTCAATCTTTAATGATTTGCCACTAATTTGCCAGAAAGCCACAATTTTATGAAAAACAGACCAAAAATATAAGGCAAAAATGTGGACATTTTGTGAAAATCTGTGCAGTTGAAAGGTATAATCAGGGAAAGCAGCAGGCTCAGATGAGGTCACAGCAGATATGATAAAGATGCTGGGTGAGATAGGGGAGAAATGGCTGCTGAGGGTACTCATAGTAATGCGGAGAGAAAGGCGTATCCCAGATGACTATAGAATAAGCACACTTGTGCCAGTGTACAAGAACAAAGGGGGCATCCACAAGTGTGAGCAGTACAGAGGCATCAAACTCCTATTGCATTGCATGAAAGTTCTGGATGGGGTGATTGATAAATGAATACACAGAGTAGTAGAATGTAAGATGAGAGATGAGCAGTTTGGATTCCAGTCAGGATGCAGCACACCTGACCTGATGTTTACAGTGAAATAGATAGTTGAGAAGAAGCTGGAGATGAGGAAAGAGTACAAATGGCTATCCTTAGACTTGAAGAAAACATATGATAAGGTCCAAAGAAAGCTGATCTGGGCAGTACTGTGGTAGTTTGAAGTCCCAGAAACACTGGTAGAATTAGTGCAGGCTATATACAAGGACCCAATGACTCATGCATGAACAGTGTTCACCCTCACAGAGGGGTTCCCAGTGGGAATGGGCATATACCGGGGCTCAGCTCTGAGCCCACTGCTGTTCATAGGGGTGATGGACTACATTAGCAAATAGGTTGGAGAGGACAGATCAGCAGTTACTGTATGCAGATGATGTAGCATTACAGGCAGACTCTGAACTTCAACAAAGGATAGGGAATGGAATGCAGAAGTGAAGGCAGATGGGATGAAACTAACCACAGATAAGACAGTGGTAATGGCAGAAAATTGGGGAAATCAAATGAATCTGAGAATTGAGTTAGAAGGGAAGATAGCTTCAAGTGTCTGGGAGGGGTGGTTGAGGAGAAATGAAGTCTGAATGAAGAGGTCAAAGCTAAAATCAGAGGTGCTGTAACCAACTGGCACAGAGTGTCTGGTGTAGTCTATGACAGAAGAATGTAAAAGAAACTGAAAAGTAAGGTGAACAAGACAGTGGTGCGACCAGTGCTACTGTATGGTACAGAAACCTGGGCAGTGAAGGCAGAGCAGATGAAGAAGCTAGAGGTGATGGAAATGAAGTGCCTGATAAGGGTGGTAGGATGCACACTGTGGGACAAACTAAGAAATTAGGACATTACAGCAGAAGCCAAAGTAACTCCAATTGCAGAAAAGATCAAGGAGAACAGATTATGGTAGTTTGGACATGTGTAGAAAAGCAGAAGACATTCTGGTGAGGAAGATTTGGGACAGACAGGAAGAAGGTAAGAGGAAGTGAGGATGTCCAGCAAAGAGGTGGAGGGATTGTGTGAAAGAAGATCTGCAACAGTCAGGCATGAGTGATGAAGAAGGCAGCAGTGTGGCACTGAATCAAGAGAGTTGGTGACAGTTAATATGATACCCCGACCCCAGGTAGAAAATGGGAAAAAGGGGGCTGATGATGATGATGCATTTATGGTGGAATAAATAAGTAAAAAGTTCCTGGATGACTTGTACTGGGTCTGTAAGCCTATGACAAACGTGGAAAGATTGAAGCCCCTCTCTCAGTTTATTCATGCCTATCACAGCATGCCATCTCTGTTTTCATGTCCTCCCTCTCCATCCCCATCTCGTTAATCCCATGTTCATTATTCATGAACAAAATCCCTCAACAAACCTGCACAAACTGTTCTCAAGAACTGTACAGCTGCTCTGGAAAATCCCATCTCATTTTTAATCTTGCTACTTCATCATACTGCACAACAGTCACACACTTTTATCAAAACATCATAACCATAGCTTCTATTAGCATTGCCTATAGCAGATAAGCGTCCTTTATTGGAAGACTGAACCCTCCTCAGACAAGCCTGTTATAATCACTGTCAGTGAATCTTATATCAGGCATATTAGCTACAACCTTACATCTAAACTGACAGGCACTTCAATGTGTAAGAATTAGTAAGAAAATTCAGTTCTGTGTTCTTATTATTTAATTGAAATTTCCTTCTTTGTCATAAAAAAAATTACAAAGACCTAAAGCTAAATATAGATGACTTCTGTTGCCTGCTCCTTCCACAGTATGTCTAACTGAATGCATTAGTAAAATGGCCACCTTTTGAAATATTACAACTATAGCTTTCTTTGGAAATTCATTATGCAATGATGTATAAAAACCAATGAGCTACTAAGCAGCTGCCTTTTAAAGCACTAGTTGCATTGTCTGGTTACATGTCCATCAAAACTAAACCAAAAAGCCATCTATCACAACACAGTCAAATGATTTATCATTAGCAGAACATCCCATTCTCTTCCCACATACAGATAACCTCCACACACATACACACACATTACAAATCTTTACTACCTTCCACACTAATTTACTTGTAACCCCAGGCACACTCATCACATTTAAAGCTCTTCTCAATGCAAGTAATCAAGTAAGGTTGACTTTTTAGACTTGTCACCAGTGTTTTTTGGGGTTAATGGTGACACAGACCTTAAGCACTTCCTTAATCTTTTACCACTCCAAGGGCATTTATTTTCTATATCACATCTTAGGATATGTCAGTTGCCTGGATCCCTAGCAGAATTCAGTGCAGAAACCCACTGATAGGAAACATGGGTAGGCAAACTTCTCAAATAACACACTAGCCAAATCACATTACATCTAAAATATTTCTACAAAACTTTTTTTTTGCATGGTCCCCAAAATTAAATAAATGTAAACACTTAAAAAGGATTTTTTTGAAATATTCCCTCCTTTACTTGAATATACTAATTCAATGGCTACTCAACAACTTGGAAAAATGAAGTACCTATAAAGGTGCAAAAAGTACTTGAGTACACTGCAATCTTGCAGTACACCAAAAAAGTGTGAAGCCCTTCTGGAATTCTTATTTTCAAGGATTCCAGATTAAGCAGATTACATGTCATTGACAAGTTTTTATCATATGGCAAATCTTCCTTCTTTGCTGCTCCCTGGTTCACCACTCAATTACATTCACTTTTCTGGAAATCAACTAAAGCCTAGGTATCTATAGAAAGACTAGATCCCCTAATGGCTGGCTCAAATGCACTTCCTTCCGATACAAATGTAACACATCATTTTCCAGTATGACTTAAGAGAAGTACTCCAAAGCTATGACCACTTTCCTCAAGAAATAACAAAGTTATACCTTCAAAAGTCCTAGAAATCGTGGACTGAAGTAAAGCATGTAGCAAGCAAGGCCCATAACCACAATGTCAGATTCAGCACTGGTAAAGTTGACTGCTCCAGTCCCACCGTAGTAACTCAACAATTCACTCCCTATTTTGCTCCTTGAATCAGCCATGCATGCACAGACCTTCCCACCCTTCAAAACTTCTCATCGTCATTCACCACTCTCTTGGTCAATTCAATAATTCAATCCAAAATAATAAATTCCTAACAGCCTATCCCTTCTCTGCAGTCATTCATATGGACACCCTACTGTCTGACAGACTTTATACATTAAAATTCTGAACTGTTTTGCATCTTTATATCTACTATTCTAACACAAATCTTAATTCAGTCACTAAAATACTCTCTCTGAAAACCACCTATTGTCTCTTTGATCTCCAAATCTCAAATTTCCACAGTTGTGTCTTAACTTCTGATCTGTTGTTCAGTTTCCTTTCCTTTACAAAACACATGTCACTAGCAGTGTATTACAGGACTCAGTCCCTGGGCTACTCATCAGGGACATTTACTTCTCAGAGGTCAAAGCCACTGTTAAGGGCTTATGTCTGACCAAGTTTGCATACCAAGATCCTCCAAGAAGGCCTTTGCCAAACCAATAACTGGTTTCAAAACCATGGACTAAAACAAAATGCCAAGAAGTGTATGATAGTATATCCTCTTGCATGCAAGAAGTCCTTTGTAACTATCACCTTGAAAACACACCCCTGAAAATTGTTCCAGAAGTTAGAGACTAGGAAATCTATGTTGACAGTAAACAGTCCTGCGATTGTCACTTATCCAATACTGTAAGAAAGTCCTTTTACATAGCACATTGCTTATTATTATGGGTATGGCATCCTGGTCCAGGGATGTGATCATTTCACTGTATTCTGCTGTCATCAAGTCAGTCACTGCATATAATGCCCCTTTTAGTATGTATCTGTCCAAACATTTGACACAAATTGAATATTCACAACATTTTCTTGCTAAGAAAATCAAGGGAGTAAATCATAAAAACTATGTGGACCATCTCAGAGTCGTGTCCATCTTCTCAATGTCATTCAGGCTACTGAGGAACAATCTTTGTCTTGTGTGCAGAACCACAACAGACCCTATCCTGTCAGACCTATTGTACATATGCAGGTCCAATGGGAGCATAAACATCTGCTCAAGAGATGTCAGTCTCTTTTACAACATAAATAGAACATGATTTTGTGCAGACATGTATCACAAATAATTCCAGTTCTTTGGAATCACCTTCCTGTCCTTATAAAGCAATATATTTCTCTTACACTAATTAAATGTAATCTGGATGAATCCATGAGTAACCATAAATGCAGCCCTGGTTTAGCACCCTTATTCATCAAGGATAGAGGCAACATGACTTCCAAGATGGCTGCATACTAATCAACAGCATAACTTCAGTTCTCCCAGTGTGAAAACAGAAACTGAGGAAAAAGAGGGCCATTGAAAATTTTTTGGTAAAATTCAGTTACTGGCTAGTAAATACACTGACTGGATGCCAGTAAAAAATAAAATTGGAAAACCTGAAAGGAAATCAACCAGAAAAAGTGCAGGGAAAACACTGTCTGGAAATGATTCTGCAGATGTTCAGCAAAATGCAGTTCAAGCTTCAGTTTTGGTTCAGGAGATGTCTTCCAATAATTTAGAAGAAAGATAAATAAATCAAATGTACTCAGAGGTGCTTAAAATAAATGAAACATTGAAGGAATATAGCAATTCCAACCATAAAAGGTTGGAAAAAATAGAAGAAGCTTTAACTAGCCATTGAGATGATATGATAAAAACTGCAAACATCCGAGGTTGACATGAAGAAAAAGTTGCCTGAATATGAGGTTTCTCATGAAGAACTGTTTAAGAAATAGTAAAGTTAGAAGCAGAGCATGCTTTGAAAACCTTAAATTTTCTGCTGTACCAGAGAAACTGGAATGAACAGACTGTATTAAATGTATGAAAGCACAAATAAGCAACTGGACTGATGTTCCATGGCAGACTTTGTCAATTCAAAAGGCACATCATGTGTGTGCTCCAAACCTGGCAATGAGAATGCAGCCAAGACCTATATTAGTAAATATGCAATCACACCAACAGAAAGAGTTGATCCTAACAAAATTGTGACAGAATGGCAAAGAATTAAAAATTGGAGACATCAGAGAGTTTGGAGAAAATGATTATTCACTATACACCAGGCAAAAGTGAAGGAAATTTATCCCAGTAATCAGCGAATGTCAAGAGGCAGGTCTGAGATTCAAATTGCCATATCCAGCTGTTTTCAAAGTGTTTTTTTTTTCCTGGAGGATCAAAATCATTTTTTGAAGCAGGTGAAAATAAAAAAAATGTTTATCCAATAAAAAGTGAGTCAGCAAGCAAAACAGGAATCTGCTTCTCATTCCTCTGCTGATAAGGATCATAGAGAGACTTTGTCAGAGAAACCTTTTCAAATGCTCCAAAGAAAAACACTTTAGAGACACAAAAAGCACAGGAGTAGTTAACTAGAAGAATCAGCAGTATCTTGGATATGAACCAGAGTCTGGTGTTGGGAGATGGAGATAATCAGGAAGAAGACCAGCAACTCCAAAATTAGGGAATAAATGAAAGACTGTCACTAAACATAGGACTTTTCCAAATTTGTGAAATATAATTTTGCAAGAAAAAGTGGCTAAAAATGCTGGACTTTTGTTGACTCTGTTAAACTTGTGGGTGGACTATAAAGCATATACCCCAATGTATATCATTAATGTGTAGAAGGACACTAAAAGGGGGAAAACTAAGTGGTAGTAAAGCAATTTTTGTTCTTATTAATATTTGTATAAAACATTTTATGATGTACACTGCATGTTATATACAGTAAAACAGTTTGGTTTAGTGTGTAGTCAGGGGTATTTTAAATGTGAGAAGTCTTTTTCAGTGAGTGTTGTATGTATTAAAGATATTAAAGTAAACAAGTACTTTCTAGTTGTAAGAAATATAAGTCTTACAGTATAACAAGATAAAAAAGGCTGGACAAAAGTAAGTTTAATGTTCATATGCTGTGATCCTGAGCTCCTGGGGGTGGGATGTATAAGTGCACAGATTATATTATGTGCAAAATTTGGATATTTTCTCTTTTTATTTAACAAGGGTGAATGCCTAGATTACTGCCTTTGGTGTAAACTGTAAACAGGTGTTTTTGTAAGCATGTATGCTTTAAAAATAAGACAAAATTATGAAAGTCATGAAAATGCTAATCTTACACCTGCAAAGATATTAACTTGTTTGTTTTCCACTGGCAAATATTTAGTGGAGTCGAGAAGTCTGCACCTGAGGGCAGCTGTGCATTCTTTTCTGAGTGAAATTTAAAAATACTCACTGCTGAGTACATTCTCATGCAGATAAACTGTCTGCAGGTGCAAGTAGTTAATCTTGAGAATTCTGAGTATTCTTTGCTGAGGGAAATGCAAAATTTAAAGTACAATGACAAGCAATTCAGTGAAAAAAACTGAGTTTGAAATTATGGGAGGTGGTTAAAAGGTAACAACCTTCCTACTAGCCTTACTACTTTAATTCAGTTAATATAACATTATACAATTTAGTTTTGTTTAAAGATAGACAGTGTACTTTTTCTTAGGGCTAAAAGTTAATGTTTTCTGAAACCATACTAGCCATTTTCATATCTGGGAGGGTAAGAGAGATAAGGAAAGCATAGACAACAATCAGTGGAAGTGGGAACACGTCCTGTAGCATGCTATTTAGCATGGATAACCTTAATTTTAGGTTAGATAATGCCAGTAAGTGCAGCAATAAGTTAAGGCAATTGTTCCCTTCTGGAGAGTTACACTTCCTGTTTTGAAGGTGTACATAGTTTTGTGTGTTTGTTCCAAGTTAATAGGATATAGGGATGTTTTGTATATAGTTTCTTGTTTGTGGGTTTTCATTAAAGCAACATGCCTTAGAAAATGTGACATAGGTTCAAATGGAGATGCGAAGGAACAACTGTACAAACGATCAGCCTGTCAAACTTTAGTATATGCATGTAATACAAAATGTGGAAATACACGTTCAAAAAAACTTTCATGTATAATAGATAGGAACAATAGCTTTTTTGTGATGGCTATGCTGTCCATATTATCATAAAATGTGAATGGGCTTGCAGGTAAGATAAAAAAGAAAGAATATTGAATTATATTAAGAAATGCAGAGTGCAAATAGTAGTACTGCAGGAGACACATTTGGAAAGAAATGAGCATGCGAATTTGATAAAAAGAGGATTTCAGATAGATATTCAGCAGACTATCAGGGACAGAGGAAAATAGAGTAATTATACTTATTGTCAGAGAGTATCCAATAGTGATACATGAGAAAAAAAGACAAAGTGATAGAGATCTGTGGTAATAAGGGCTATTGGCTAGAGAAGTTGATTGCAATGGCATGTGTGAAGGCTGCCAGCTTAGCTAGACATAATTTTGTAAATAAGCATATGTCCTTGTAAATATTAATATAATCCACAGGCTTGTTTGACAAATGTAAGAGAAGTGTGTTATGTTCTGAGCTTCAAAAATGTAACCACAGTGCACCCTGCTGGAAGAAAGTTGATAAGTAAAAGATTTTGCAACTGTGTGTGATCTAAAGCTCAGAGACAGGATGTCTGCAGCTATAATTTTTTTCTATTGACTTAAGACACAGAGAATTACTAGGTTTCACATGTAAAGTGTATTTTATTGCTGTGGCTTCCTGACAGGTGCAGATCAAAAAGAAATGTTAACATTTTGAGTTCTGTGAGCCTGGGAAACTTCAGCAGAGGTGACAAGAATGATGTAATCTGAAATGACTGAGCAGTAATGTGTAATATCAATTTAAGACTATCTCTCAGAGAGAGAGAGATAGCATTTTGTATCTTCTTCTAGACCTGTAAACATCAAATCATGAGCACTGTAACTTGCTCTGTAAGTAAGATATTTAGAACAGTGATTTGTCTTAGATATAGATAGAAATATTAAGATTAGTCTAGCTGTTTTCTATATTTATATGAGACTATCCCACAATGTTGTTTTAAATTATTTCTTGTGATTTTTGAACTCTCTATTGTCACTGTGTTGAACCAATGAGTATTTTCTTGTATTTGTATTATTTATTATTAAACATATTTAAACCTTTTAACTGTGGCTGTTTTGTGTAGAAATAATTTAAGCTGTTAGAGTACTTGCATGTATTTGGTGATACTGTATAAGCAACTCCTAAATAACCTTCAAGTCTCAGTCACACTTACCAATTGGATAATAATAACATTGCACAGTAGAATTGGACACCCTTTGGTAAGGGCCTTTGTAGTAACTGATAGTAGTGGTTGGTGGGAGTCAGTACTACCGTATAGTCTGGGCAGAAAGGGGCATAGCTAGTGAACTTGTGCCAGCCTTCCCCAGGAGCGTCTGTGTGTTTGTATATAACTCAAATCTCAAAGTGTGTATGTGTGTGTCAGCTACTTGGGCAGGGACATGAAGCACTGGCTGGACAGAGAGGGTGCTGGAGATTTTGGCTTGACCACTCGGCTGAGATCTGAAACCTATAGCTGTGCCAGTGGAAAGTCTTATTGAGGATCTAGAGAGAAAGGGAGAAACCAGTCCAAAACTGACTGTGATCTCTGTGTGCTCTTAAGGGAAATTGTACTTTACTGTGTGTGTGTACTCGTTATCCTCCCAATGTGGGTGCCCCTCACTGGTGCTAGTGGTGAGGATTGAGGATCCTTGATTACTGGGTCAGTGCATGGGCATCACAGCATTTATTTATATTCCACCGAAAACTGCTACTATGGAGCTTAAGAAAATTTTGGGAGAAATAATCAGCTCCCAGCAGGGAATATTATTTATAGGTAGGGACTGGAATTTGATTTATAATAGTGAGGATGTACCAGGGGGACCTAGAAGGAGAAGTATACAAAAGAAGATAGCTTTTGAAGACATTTATAAAAATATTTCCTAGGGAAGATGTGAATTCAGTAGCAGGAACTCATACAAAATTTGCATATTATTCTGCAAGGTACAATAGTTGGGCTAGACTAGATAGAACAAGAACAAAGCAGCTAACATCAGCGTAAGATGAAAATACTTTAATAGCAGCAAAAGTTTTGGATATCAAATATCCTTCCTCAGTGCTTAATAACATTCACCACAAAAATCACAGTTTAAATACATATATCAATTAATCAATTAAATCACACAGCCAATCAAATAATTATATCAATCAATCCTTAAACAATCCTTAAAAATGTGCAGTGTATATAATATATAAATCATCAAGAAAACCCATTTAGAGGCCATAAAAAGTTTTCTAAAAACATAATAAAACAAAACATTATATTAGCCTATTACATTAAACAGCCTTTTGTTTTAATTTTAAAACAGGTTTAATATAAACCATTTGATTTAAACCTGGTAGGTGCTCAACTTGTAAGTGTAAAATCCATTGAAGTTCCATGTTTTCTAACTGTATATTTAGATCTCCCCTTCTAAATGATTTTGTCATGACTTCTATGACCCTGAACTTAAAACTATGTGTTACATTTTCTTGAACATGTTTAGCTAGGGAATTTGTTAGTATTTCCCTTCTTATTTCTGAGTTATGCTCAATAATCTTATCTTTCATGCATCTGGTAGACTTTCCTACATAAAAACATTTACATTTAGACTAGATAGAAACTATATTTCACCCGACACACATCCATTAACTATTTATGATCATGCACCAATAAAACTAAGAAAAAATGCAGCATAATGAATTAAAAATGAGATGCTAGTGATTTCTCACCTCTCTGTTAAAAAGAGAGGAATTTATTGAATGGGTAGTGAAAATTATTCAAGAGTTATTAGGGAAAATAAAAAGTCTTTGAGAAGTTATGACTAGTGAGAGGGTTAAAATGAAAATGGAGTTTAATAATAGGGTTGAAATAAAAGAGAAAACGATACGGATAAGAAGTAATTACTCAGACCTGTCGGCCAAGACTAGACAAACACTGATCCATTCAGTGTAGCACATGTGCAGCCCTGGACATCTAAGGGCATCACAAACCTATTATTGCTTAATCTCATGTGGCTGAAAGCCACTTGTCCCTCTAAGAAGTTGGAGATGACCACATGGGGTTGAATAACTAGTTAGCATGGCGGAGTCTCCTTCCTTATAGAATTAACCAGAAAAATCACTCCACCCCCTAAGAACGGCTACGCAGCACCACTCAGAGAATTGAGAAAGAGCTATCAGTCTGTCAATCCTTTCCTGACACAGTCCTCCTCACAGAGACCTGGCTAAAACCACTAAACAATAATAATGACTTTGTTCCACCTGGTTACAATGTTCTTAGACAAGGCAGAATATCCAAAAGAGGTGGAGGCATTGCTCTCCTTTTCAAAAACAACCTGACTGTTGAATTGTTAGCCACGGAACAACCCAAGTTCAATAATACAGAAACTATGTTCACTAACCTGAAAATCAACTGAAAAAAAGACTTGCATATAATTGGTACATATATACCCCCCCCCCCCGGCAATAACATTAACACAGTAGAATTCATTCTAAACTGGACATCCCAAAAATTTCCCCAAGAAACACTCATACTAGGTGATGTTAATATCGAATGGTCCTTCTTTAACTTGCTCCACCCCACTAACCACATTAACCTACACGGTTTCACTCAACTAATCAAAACCACAAAACATGTAGATAAAGCATCAAAAAAGGAGTTCCTACTAGACTGGATCCTTACAAATAGACCATCTCAGTCCTACCTCTCACGTTCCCTCCCAGACACCCTCAGTGACCACCTTCCCATATTTATAATTAGACACCAAGTGAATCCATTAAAATCTTCCACCCACCAACCAATCTGGTAAACAAAGAATTTCAAAACCCATGACATCATATCTGCACTTAATCAATACAGCTGGAGACCACTCTCATCTATCTCCCCGGAAAGTGCCATATACTACATCAATGGCACTTTTCTAAACATTCTAAATCATCTTGCCCCTATCAGAACTATCAGAACTAAATCCAGCTATGCCCCGTGGCTGACCAGAGATACCTACCTGTCTGCTACTAAAACAAGAGATAAAGCATGGGACTCGTGGCATCAAAATAAAACTCAAACTAATACACAGGTATACCAGGAACAAAGCCAAAAAACAAATTAGGACAGACAAAAGGAACCACTATATAGGCATTCAAACCAAACACAAAAATAGCCCACAAAAAATTCTGGGCTGCCATTAATAAAATCCTACAACCAGGAAAGACCAGTACTCCACCCCCAAACATTGACACCACCACCAATAATATAGCCTCCCAATTCAACAAACACTTCACCAAATCCATCCTAGCCCTCACCAGTAGTAGTTCTCCTACTTCACATCCAAATCTATCTTCCGTACCAACAGACCAAAAACTCTTCTCCTTACATCCTTTCCCAACTAGCACAATATATAAACACCTAAATAGGCTTAAACCCACAACCCTGGCCACTGACAAATTATCTGCAGAATATCTAAAGATTGCAGCCAAAGCCATCTGTTACCCAGTCTCCATGTTCATTAATTGCTCTTTATTAGAATAACATGTTCCTTGTCTGTGGAAACTTTCACATATAATACTACTCTACAAAGGAGGTAACTCTTTAGAACTATCTAATTACTGTCCAATTGCCATTCTATCACCTTTATCTAAAATCTTCAAAAAAGTATGCATTCCCAAATAATCTCCTCATTAATAAACTGCTAACCAACACCCAGCACAGATTCCATCCCAATCACAGTACTACCACAGCCCTTATTAGCTTTACCAACACAATAGACCAACATTGAAACAATGGTAACCTAGTATCCACTGCATTCCTAGATCTCTCTAAGGCCTTCAGTACTGTCTCCCATCCCAAACTCCTTTCTGCTCTCTCCGATCTTAATCTCATCCACTCCATACTAGCATGGTTTCAAGACTAACCAACCACCAACAAGCAGTAAAATGGCAAAACTCCTTATCTCCCCTTCTACCTGTCACCCTAGGGGTCCCCCAAGGATCCATTCTTGGACCGGTTCATTTTTAACATAATCAGCAACCAACTGCACAAACTACCCAGCATGCCACTGCAGTCCAGTACACTGATGACTCTACTCTAATCTGCTCCACTCCATCACTTCCTCAACTCCAAGAATGCACACAATATTCCTTTACTGCTGTTGAAACCTGGTTAGCCAACTGTCAACTAATACAAAAACCCAATAAAACACAGCTAATGATATTCCATCCCACTACAGCCTTAGATCCCATACCAACATTCACAATATTCTCAGCCAATGACATCCCTATCACAGCTGTCCAACACACCATACTTCTAGGGGTTATCATAGATCATAACATAAAATTTGCTATGCACATTGCACAGACAATAAAGAAAATCCATAAAAAAATCAGAACCCTATATAGATCCAAAAAGTACCTCACCAATGACAGTAAAGCCACCATAGCAAGATCCCACCTACTATCCACAATCCTCTTTGCCTCCCCCATACTCATCAACCTAAACAATGCAGACTTTAACAAGCTAAAACCTGCTACAATAAAATAGCAGTCAAGCATCTATCCTGGCTAAAATTACCCAATCTGCTCACATATTACCAGCTTACAATAGCCCACTAAATTCTACACTATCCTGATAGACTTCCTGCTCTTCAAGGTCTACTTAATATCTACTCTAACAAGAGCCCACTTACTATCCACACTCTTCTATACCTCCCCCACACTCATCAACCTAAACAATACAGACTTTAACAAACTAAACACCTGCTACAATAAAATAGCAGTCAAGCAACTATCCTGGCTAGAATTACCCAACCTGCTCATATATTACCAGCTTACAACAGCCCACCAAATTCTATACTATCCTGATAGAGTTCCTGCTCTTCAAGGTCTATTTAATATCTACTCTAACAAATGCCTATTAAGATTCACCAATAAAGCACTGGCTGACAGGCAAGACCAGCAATTGCTCTGGGGACTCCTTGTTTTCCATTTCTGTTGCAAAAGTATGGAATACCATCCCCATAGATATTAGGACCACTGAAAACAAAAATAATTTCAAAAAACTCCTCCAGTCCCATTTATATAGTTCTTGGTTATGTACTTGTTCTGACCCTGGGTAACTTCATTTAATTAGGTCATTTCATACCTTAACCTTCTATAGAAGCTTGCAACAACTCCTTTCTATACTCAGTGTGTTTTACTGTACTAGCCACTGATGAATGTAACCAAATGACTGAAGAAAATGTCCTTTCAACTGTATTGTTTATTGTAACACACTGTGCTCCTTATAGTTTACTTTTTGCTCCTTTCTTGGTCTTGACACTGTACTTTATTAACTTTTGACTCTGTACTGTACTTTATTAGCATATGTATTGTATTTACTGTATTTTCTGTACTAATTTTTGTGGCGCTTTTCTCCCCAGGTCTCCACTGAAAATGAGATACATGTCCAGTCAGACTTTCCCAGTAAACAAATATAAAATAAATAATACACTAAATAAAATAAAATAAAAATTACTTAGAGGGGCTGACAATGGTTAATTATTGTAGAATAAGGGGAATCTCACAGAACAAGATGGGGAGTAAATGCAGAGTGTTATAGATAAGCGAGTATCTGGATAATGTGCATGAGTTTAGAAAGATTTCTGTTAAGCAGCTATTTTTTTATAACAACTCCAGAGCACAAAAACTTTTAGCACGACTTAGGCAACAGAACATTGAAGGGGTTGTTACCAGACTTAGGGAACCTTTAACAAGAAAAATAACAAGAGATCCTGCAGACGTTTTAAAGACATTCCAGAAATGTTATAAAAATTTGCATATAGTAGAGAAATGTGGAAATCAAACAGTGCAAATGGAAATATTTATGGAAGACTTAATTATGCCAAGGTTAGAGGTAGACGAGGCACAACAACTAACAGTTAAGATAGGATGTGATGGTATAAAATCAGTGATGTATAATCAATCTTTAGGAAAGTCTCTAGGAACAGCTGGTATTCCTGTGGATGTCTGGAACTTAGGAAGGAATAAAGTGATAAAGATTTGGAAGATTTTGTTTATTAGTATTTTAAAATGAGGGGAAGCACCAATATATTGGAAGAAAGCCATGACGGCTGTGTTACCTAAAGATGGCAAAGAACCTTCAGACCCAGCTTCATATAGCCTCATTTTGATGTTAAACCATTATTTTAAAGTGTTTATGATGAAACTAGCTAAAAGAATGGCAAAGGTGTTGCCAAAATTGTTAGATATGTAGCAGTCTGGTTTTATGGAGGCGAGGCAAACATTTGACAATATTAGTAGAAAACAATGATGATCCAGAGGGAAACAGAATATAAGAAAATACCTCTGTTATTGATGGGTTTTGATGCAGAGAAAGCATTTCACAGCGTAAGCTTGAATTTTATGTGATAGGAATTGAAAGCATGTGCATTTCCTGATACAAAAATCATGTTAATCAGAAAGATATCTGAAGGATCGGCAGCAAGAATTAAAGTGAGAGGGTTCCTTTCAGATAAGCTGTGCTTAAATTGTTTTATTAATGGCATTGTGGCTAAGGTATTTGCTTTATAAACACAAGGTGCAGGGTTTGATTCTCACATGGGGTAATAGGCTAGGCTTAAAATGGCCCACAAGAGCTTTTAGCCTAGTACTAATCTATGAACCAGACAAGGTGCCCTCTTTGCCTTTTGTTATTTGCTTTATATTTAGAGCCACTGGCACAGAAAATAAGGGACTCAGAAATACAATGATATATTGGTATGGTAATCAAGAGAAGTTGGGTTTATTTGCAGATGATATTATTTTGTGCCTGATAGATCCAGAAAAGGACATCTCAGTGTTGTGGAAAATTTTTAACAGTTCCAGGTCCTTCAGGATATAAAACTAATGAAGGTAAAACAAAGACTGTAACAGCAAATTATGTACTTTCACAAAAATTGGTTCAGCAATACCCATAAGATGAAGTATTTAGGAGTATGGATTATAAAGGCTTCTGTTGTGGCAGCTAATGATATGTGGGAAGAGACTAAACAAAAGATAAGACAAAAATTGAGAGACTGGATATTGTTATTTATGTTTACGGATAGTAAACTACAAGCATTGAAAATGTTTTTACTACCTTTAGTCTTGCATTCAGGTCAGGAATACTTTTATCAACCTGTGGAGAGGTTGTGGATAATAATTAATAAAGAGTTGAAGGAATTTATCTGAGAGAGAACGAGGGCAAGAGTCAAGTGGGATACGGTGATCTTTCCAACAGAACAAGGTGGTTTAGGTTTACCTGATCTGAAGGCATATTTTAGAGCTACACAGTTAAGGCTCTTATACATAACATAAGCAGAAGGTTATAATTCAAAGTGGAAAGGGATGATAATGAAGTAAGAGAAAGATCATGAGACAGGGAGAGGGTGGGATGTTGGATTCAGATCTTTAAGGAGAATAATAACAACCATACAGAATATTATATTCATAAAGTAGCATTAAGTATTCTAATAATGAAACTGATAAACGAATGGAGAAAGGAGATTTTGCCAATAGAGATGACTGCAACTAGGGGTACAGAAAATAAGTAAGAGGGGTTGGAATTTACTGCAGAAACTTGGCAGGAGATAAGATATTGGGAGCAAATAACTCAAGCAGTAAAGAGAAGCATGGATAATGGATGATGCTCTTACTACAGTTGCAATTTGATGTATATATAATGTTTTCCCTTTTTGAGCTGTATAGATTTGTACTATGTGGTTGCAATTTAAGGAAATTAGTTGATTGTGATTATTAAATATTTAATTGATTATTTAATTGATTAATTAATTGAATGTAATTGTTTGTAGTGTTTGGTATATAAGGAGGTGAATTTTTGAAGTAAATTGTTCCACTGAAGGCAAATGGCCGAGGTACCAGAACATGAAATAAAAGGTTAAAAAGCATCTCCAAGCAGTGTTCTTTCCATGGTGATGTTTCTTTGATGTTTTTCTAGAGGTGACGTTTTTGGTGGCTAGTTGGTTGTATTTTTCATGATACTTCTGTTTAAATTCTAGCACTGAGTTTAATTTATAAACTAACAGTTATTGCCACTTCCAAGTGTAATTCAGACATCTGATTGTGGCAAAAAGACGATGACCGTGTAATGTATTTCACTGTTTTATTCTAAATACTTGTCACACATTAAAAGATAGCATGTTGCTTTACATAATCATATTAGTGCTGTAAAGTCAAAAATGTTAGCAAATAGCTGATGCCACAGGTAATTTTCCTCAACAGAAGACAACCACAGCAATTATACCTACTCTGTCTGTGTATATCAGGTGTCCTGGTAAGTAAGCTATCTTACTTCTCACAAATGCACACTATTCCTGCAAAGTCAGGTAGTGTCTGTTTAGACTGAAATATGACAAGAGGGATAACTGCTTTCATCCAGCCAACCCCCAGGCTCTACTGAACAGTTATAGCTGATGTCTAATATTTAAAATTATTTCACCTCCGCAATCCACAGAAACAAGATGGCACACATCAAAATAGTGCATTCCAAATTGTTCACACAAATCACAAAGCTAGCGAAAAATTGCCGAAAATATCTGGTTGATCACTGCGAATATTTCTTTAAATGTAATAATAACACTTCTGTCACTGTGCTATTCCTCTCATCTCAGCTGTCCAAACATATCACAATGCCACGAATAGCCTCAGAAATATCTGGCTGATCATTGCCAGTACTATTGGAAAAATGGTAATAGCACTTATCTCACCTCACCATTCCTCTTATTTCAACTGTCTACACAAATCGCAAAGGTAGAAAAATTGTCAAAAATATCTAGTTGATCACAGCCAGCATTATTGTAAAAATAGTAGCAACAACTTATCTCACCACACCATTTCTTTCATCTCTGTCAATAAATCTGCAGAATATCC
Source organism: Protopterus annectens (assembly GCF_019279795.1). NCBI lineage: Eukaryota > Metazoa > Chordata > Ceratodontiformes > Protopteridae > Protopterus > Protopterus annectens. Next base: position 612,438,230 of record NC_056730.1, on the reverse strand, counting down.
CTGATTCTTTCTCATAATTTTCTCCTCTTTCCCTTGAGATATATATATATATATATATATATATATATATATATATATATATATATATATATATATATATATATATATATATATATATATATATATATATATTTTTTTTTTTTTTTTAATTTTCTGGTAAATTGCTTACCCTTAAAATCATTCAGTAAAGCCAAGCATTACAGGTTCATACTTACTGTTGTATATAACAAACAACTCCTTCAGGCAGCTTGCTCCAACATTTAAACACTACAACATCTCTATTTTGTGACTTCACAGTGTTTAAGCTTAAAATAACATGACCTGAATGCCAAGTCAAATGGATCACCACCGCCCTAGAGTGCCTGCTCTGCCATGAGTGTACTTTCTTTCAGCAGAGGTGCTTTACTTCTTTCTTATCTTTTCTTTTCTATTTTTTGTGCAAAGAAATGTTGCTCTAAAAATAAATAAATAGGGAAAGAGTGCCTGTACAAGCACGGCACCCTGTGCAGCTGCCTAGTTGGCTTATGCATAAGACTGTCCCTGTATGTCTGTGTATGTATGTATGTATATATATATATATATATATATATATATATATATATATATATATATATATATATATAGTTCCACTTTGAATCATCGAAAGCTTGAAACATCGAAAGTCTGATCACTGAGACCAGATCATCGAGTTTCAAACCATCGAAGATTCAAAGGGAACGTAAAAAAAAGAAAAAAAACTCTAAAAACTATTTTATGCAGGAGGGCTTTCCCCCCCCCGGCACCCTCCATGTGGGGGGTTGTGCCCCCCACACCCCCCAACTTTAATATACCAACTCCGAGATCGCACTACAGTGGGGTAAAGGGAAATCTCCATTTTTGCGCTACAAGCAGAAGCGCTAAACAGGAGATTTCTCGTACCCTGTCTGCAGTGCCATCACAGATATGGCACATTCACAGACACAGTGTGCAGGGCACCTTGCTGCCCTGCAGAAACACTAGCTTTTTCTCATTTTTACTTACCCTTTTCTTCCCCTTGACAACATCAATGTTCTAAACACTTGATGATATGGTCTCGACCATATGAATTTCGATGGTTTAGAATTTCGATGTTTTCAAGTGGAACCATATATATATATATATATATACATATATATATATATAGATAGATATAGACATAGATATACATATTATGTATATAAGGATTATACTTCTATCTAAAATAAATTATACTGACACAAAACATCGATAGAATAAGATTGTATTCATAAAAATTCAACACTTTAAAATGAAGACAGTAGCACTAATTGTCTATATTGACATTCTCATCTAACCTACTTTCCTACTGTGCAATCTGGATGGTTAAAAATTCTCTGTTTCTGCAGGGGGGCAAGCCCCTCTACCCCCCCAACATCCACACTTTTTATATATACCATCTCTGAGGTCACACAACTGTGCGGAAAAGGAAATATATACCAACTTTGAGATTGCACAACAGTGGGGAAAAGGGAAAACCCCACTTTCACATGCCATCTTTATATGGAACGCATTTCACAGTAATACAACAGTAATAGAAAGGTCCTTAATCCTAACATCTGTAATTTAATAAAGTGGTCCATTTTCCAGTACTATGTATACTCATTATACAAACAGCAGAGTACTGTCTCTGCTCTTTCTTTACACCGCCTAACTGCTGGCATTACACAGTAGACCCATAACTCTAATATTCTAATTATTTTGAGTTAACAATAAAGGAAGTGAATTCAGTTAATGAGTTCATGGAAATTATGTTATGGAATAATTTTCTGTATTTCAAGGGTGAATATTTTAGAAAGAAACCTATATGTAAGGTTGTTAGATGACATTTTTTCTATTTTGGATTAGTCCCAGTGATGTATTCAGAGAGTCAATAGAATTTATTAATAACTCCACTCCCTTTATAAAATTTACATATAATTTGTCTTCACACGTTATAAGTGATATTATTTATGAATTAAAATATTTCTATTGATAGTGTTCTTAAATTAAGGGCAGCTAAGTTGTAGTAAAATATATTAAGATATACTTAGCTATAAAATGTGTACAAATCTATAATATATTTTTTATTTTATTACAAGCATGCATTTCAACATGTTAATGTTTAAGGTCCTTTAAGGTTTTATGGTTTTAGTATTGTAGTAAGTCACGAGATCACTGTAATCTTTAAAGACATGGTTGTGAATTTATTGTATTGTTCTAATGAAGTCCGTTGTAAAAGTATTTGGACAAAAGCACTTAAGAGTTTTATTCAATTGTTGTTAGATACTTACTATCCTAGCATTGCTGTCTGGGTCTTAATGCATTCACTCCAGTATAGCTTCTTTGAGGATGTACTTTTAACTCCCAGTAGGTGCGTCTTGACCTTTTAAAAAATGAAGTTATCACCTTACAGTTCAAACAAATACTTGTTACTAGAAAATTGTAAATGGCAAACTATTCAGAATAAATTATTTTTTACATTATTGACATTCATTCAGTTTGATACCTTAAACTGGATTTTATAACCCAAAATAAAATCAGTGAATAATAATTTTGTAATGTTGTATAAACAGCTTATAATATTTCAGTAACCATTCAAGCAAGACACATACTACAGCAGGATTTTCTTCAAACAGCTGTGAGCTTTCATACAAGGCTATGCAGTTCTGTCTGTGTTACCTGAATGTTGAGATATTTAGAGAAATATGAAAATTATTACAATACATATAAAACAGTATACAAGTAATATTCATTATTGCTTTAGCTGCATTAGACAGAGGTCAAATGTCAATACAATTGTGTTGGCAATTATGTATGCTTTAAGATGAAATCTTCCAATACCTGATATGTAGCATGGTTTTGCAAATATTAATGCATATATGAACAAGCAATATTTGATACCTAGAGGCATCAATAGGAAGTAACTGTAGAAATGCCTGGAGATGCACTTGGCTATAGTAAAACAAGTAGGAGCATGTGTTCAAGAACATTTTGCTTGGTTGAATAAGGCTGCACCTTACTCAAACACATTATTTGAGCTTGAGTTTAAGGAAAATACGAGAGACATGGGAAGGAGTGGGAAGGTGATATTAGAATTAGGAAATGGTCAGATTTTAGGGTTAGGGAGTGAGAAAGGAGTGTTATGATAAGGGAAAGGAAAGGCACTGTTAGGGTTAGGGAGCAGGAGAGGAGCTTTAGGGTTAAGAAGCATGAGTAGATTTTCAGGTTTAGGGACTGCAAAGGGAGTTTAAGAACAGGGAATAATCAAGGAATTTATATTTAGGAAGAGGGGTTGATGATTTAGGGTCAGGGAGTAAGGAATTGAGTTAGGAACTGTGTGGAAGTTTTAGCGTTGGAGTTATGGCACTAGAAGGGCTATGGCTCTGGTAGGGCCATACAGTTTATTTGGACTGCATGTTGGGAAGGCTAAATAGTTAAGTATGTTCAAGCTACTGGAAGTTAGAGCACTTGTATTTTCAAGCAAGTGGCAGAGAGCAAATGCGTTATAACTTAATAGCATGTGGGTGCATGTAGGAGACCTGTCTTTCATTCAGTGCAAAACTCATATTTCATTCATTTTTTCTTTCCCTAGTTCTGAATCCTAGTTTCCATTTAATTGTGATTAAAAGGTATAATGTGAATAAAAGTGCCAGCCATATACTTTTACCAAGCATTAGATTAACATGTCACCTTCACATTTGTGTAAGATGCAGTATTGTTAACCATCTATACATGTCTAATTTTAGATTTTCTTGTTACTTCAGCCTTTAACATATAATAGTGAAATAAAGCAGCAGCTTAGACACACTAAAATAATGCCAATGCAATACTCAGAATCACACAATAGTATCTGTTTTATACAAGTTTCCTTCTACTGAACATTTTTTGACTAAATTTGCTCTGTTCCCCTCTAGGATATGAAGGAATAATACATACCACGCAATTAGATTGCTTATTAGATATTTCACTTTTCTGGTTGATAATATATTCATCCAAAACAAGAGTTTGTTTTCATCTAATCAGATAGAATGCAAGTAAATTGTATAATGAATTTATACTAAACAGAGCCGCGGTGGTACAGCGGTAGCACTGTTGCCTCACAGCAAGAGGTTCTCCCATTCGATTCTCAGATGGAGTGCCTTCTGTGTGGAGTCTGCATGTCCTCCCCGTGGTCGAGTGGCCTCTGAAAGACATGCATGAATGGGTGTGCCTTCGCTGAAGGATAGGCGTTGGGCTGGCAACTTGGCACCATAAAAAATCTACTGCCAATCATTAGCAGACCGGAGTTCTGCTGTGGTGACCCCTAACTGGGAAAAGACAAACTAAACAGATGATATTCAGCCCATATTCAATAGATTTAATAATATTATTGATTTAAATCCACTAATATGAGTATATATAGGCATTCTTCTCAAGTGTCCAGATTTTTGCCTCATATTTTTGGTCTTTCTCTCCAAAAATTGTGAGTTTTCTAGCAAATCATTGGCAAATCATTGTCTGTAAGGGCATGTTTAACATTACTATGCAACAAGGCATATGATATGTAGTAGTAAATAAAGATATAATTGAAATGATTGTTGTATACCATAAGTCTGGCAAAATCAAGCATCTTGCATGTTTTTTTTTCATACCCAGATGTTACAGTGTTATCAAATGAGAGTAACAAACCTTGCTGATACACTGTGTGATGTACTTAAATGAGACACTCCATGGCAGCACTGCATATTTTGACTCTGGCCTTTGGTGAAATTAAACCTTATAAAAAGGACTCTATGGTTTCTCCATTGTCCATTGCCTCCCTGAATACCCCCAGTGTGCCTACCACATTCCTCTCACCCTGTCCTTGCCACATCATTCAGATTAATTTTTCCTTGTTTTTTCATATTTTTGTTGTACTCTTTAGATTTTTCCTGCATTTATTTAATATATCCTAAGTGGCCAAGATTGCACCATAATAAAGATTACACCATAATAAATAAGGAGGAAATAATCAGAAGTCTCAGCTCTGAGAAACCATTGGGTAATAGAAGTGCTGAGTTGCATTTCAGAGCCTTTTTTCCTGAAAACTTTTTGAGCCAAAGACGGCCTGAACAAAAATCACAGCTAAAGAAGGAATTCATTCTCCCTCTTCGTTTTCTTCCTGCATCGTTGCACGACTCCCTAAATGGCCAAGAGTGCAGTGTAATAACTGTGGAGGAAATAACAGAATTAAGCTGATAGTCTGGAGACTGCTTGGGCCTCAGATGCCATGGGATTCTAGATACTATCATAGCCGGCTTTAGGCACCAGCGAACCCTGCGGTCGCTGGGGGCCCCCTGTTCCTGGGGGGCCCCCAACCACAGCAATTTATCTGAAAATTTATATTTTATATTATGTCTGTCAAACCAACAAAAGCTAGGACAGCAGTCCTATATACTTACTAAATAAGGTGGGTAATAATAACTCTTATTTATATCTCCTTTAAAATTCAAAGATATTCTGGCTTCAGTAACAGTGTTATATCAAGCAACAGGCTTCACAATTCCATTAAATATTATGCCACTGACATTGTGCCCCTAACTTAGTTAAATCCAGCTGGTGACACTGTCTCCACTAAAATTAACAACATAGCCCGTTTTAGGTACTTGCAATACCCGTGGCTGCAGAGCCCCCCATAATCATCCTTGACTGTGGAAGGGGCCCCACAAAAGCTACTTCTGGTTGTGGAAAAATGAGGAGAAAAAATATACTGATTTCCTGATCATGCAATTTTACCATAACAGGGCTGTGATATGACCCTTTCATGGTACAGCTGAAAACACGAGAAGAGTAAGCACTAGACAGATCAGCAAGCAGTCAAGAGTGGCTCATCTCAGTGCACACCTTGGATTTTGAAGAGCTGAAGCTTCCAATCTTTAACAATGGTTTTCTCTTTCAGGGAGTTTTATAAATCAGAACACATGATACTATAAAATTCAAGTTTGTTGCTAAACAGTTCTATGCAATGCCAAAAATAATTGCAGAATAAAGGCTCAAAATCAGGAACATGTTTTAAGTATTACTCCAATTCACTTAAAAAGTTAATAACACCTTTTGCATCAACATGCATTTTTTGGACAATAAGAAGTGTAAAACTCTGATGTATGAATTTATTGACTGAAATCCTGAATAATTTACCAGCAAATCAAACGTTTTATGAAAAGAGCAAAATTATGAGGCAAAATCAGCAAAGGTCTTTGAAAGCAGGCAAAGTGACAGGTATGCATTACTCCTCAACATAGCCAGCCTTAGGCATAGGCCAACTAGGTGTCCGCCTAGGGCACTGCTCTAGCAATGGCGCTTTTCCAGTATTTATTTAGTGTAGGCAGACAAGGATGGGGGCACTGGGTGGTGTGGGGGGCTTCATGGAGCCCTTTTGCTTAGGGCACCAGTTGACTTAAGGCCAATCCTGCTCCTCAATGAGACAAATAATAGTGACTTATCCCTGCTGCTGTTTGACAACTGCTAAATAGCAGTCGCTGATCTGGTGGGGCAGTGCCAGTGTACCAGTGTTGCACAATGTATTGCTATTTGCTGATATGCCTAATGCGTGTAAAAAATATCACTGATTTTTATCTGTGCACACACACACACACACACACACACACACACACACACACACACACACACACACACTCAATGCCAGTATACATACATTATTCTTCTGGGTATCAGTAAAAAATGCAGCTAACAAGTAACTACATTTCAAAAGTAAGGCCTAAAATATATCACAGAAAATTCAGACACTTAGCTCTAATAGGAGTCTGGTTGCCCCACTCCCCAGACTGTATAAATGGATACAGGGGGGCTCCCTTAATCATCCTAGACTCTGTGGAGACCCCCCCACAAAACTTGGTGCTGGTTGGGGAAAAATGTAGTAACTTTCTGATAACACTCTTTAACCTAAACAAAGCTGTGATAAGATCCTTTTAGGATAAAGTTGATAATGGCCTCTTCTCTTAACCACACCCATTCAAAAAATAGCCCTGCTGACATGTGTTAACAGAATGTTGATGTAGGTTATGGGGGGGGTGTTGGGGATTGTGTGGTTATTACTACTTTAATTTTCATCACAGTCAAACCTTAGAGGTGTGCACAGGAGGTCATTATAAGTTGTGTTTGGGCTGGGGACAGCGCAGTCATTTTTTCTTTTACTTTTCTCACAGACCTCAGAGGTGTACAAAGAAGGTTACTATATCTTGAGTAGGGGCAGTGTACTATCTAGGAGCAATACAGTGGAATACATTTCTGTAATCATTATGTTTTTTGACTTTCACACATCAGTTATGTATACAAGTGACTGCCTTGGGGGGTTGGGGTGAAGAGGTATGCTATGTATGCCAGCAGACACTTGAAATACATGCCTGTGGCAACTTGAACATCTGCTTCCATCCCAGTCTAACACCAGAGGGATACATAGGCATTTACTGTCTTTTTTGGCTTGGGGGGGTGAGGGAGGCAGACTGTATTCCCAGATAGGACCTGTGTATCCTTACAATTGTCTTGCTAGTTTATTATGAGCTACTATTTTGTCATCTTTGAACATTAAGCCTTGGTCACAGCTTAGGTCTTTCTTAAAAGAAAAAAACAAAAAAAAAAAGAAAGTCTTTTCTTACTCATAATTTTTGTTTAGACCACTGTTGGATTAAAAGGTTGGAAAAATGCTCTAAAACACAACCCAGAGAATCTATAACCCTTATAGCTTCTGGTGGCACTTATGTAATTGAGTTATTTCTTACATTATTACTCCTCTGTCTTGGACATTAAAGATGTGTTGAAAGCATGAAAGGACAACTAAAGCTGAACCATAGTGAATTTCTTTCCTTAATCATAATTTCTGTTCAAGCCATCACTGGATTAAAAGGTTGTCTAAAAATTAAAAAAAAAACTTTAAAATGCACATTAGAGCACATAGAAAGTCATGGATTCTTGAAAAAGCTGAAGAGTAAGGCAACATGTGAGTAAATGAAGAAAAAAGTAACGTGCATGCTATGGTGAGCACACGATGTGGGGAAAATGGAGGGAGCACTGAAGGATGTGTGTGTATGGGGATACTGAAACAGAGGGCAGTGCCTAGGGTGCAATTTCAGATAAGTCCAACCCTGTCCATAAAGTTACTGTAGTGTATCATTGTTGCAGCTAAATGCCGTAACTGTGAATGTCCCTTTGTGAGATGGGCCAACATAGTGTGGTACTGATACATAAGCCTGTTGTAATGTAAAAGCATTGTAGTTACCGATCATTCTGTGTGTACTACTGCTAAACGTTTGCAGCAGGAACTAAAAGGTTGCTTAGGAGGGATGGCAGTGACATGGTAATACTTAGACTGAAAACGCCTAGGGGGCCCCCAACTTGACATTTGCTGGGGGCCCCCAAAATGCTAACACCGGCCCTGATACTATGATATACATTTTAAAGCTTTTCCCCTTCCCTATGGTTACAATTATGGCCTGGACAAAAATCATAACTAATTAAAGCAATTCAGTCTTATTTCTTTCTTTCGTTGAAGAAATACGTTGTGCGTAAATCTTAATAATCGAAGTTGACAAAAAAAGTACCAGATACACAAGTCATATCTTAGAATAGTGTCTGCCTCCCTGTCAGTAGAGAAAAAAACTTTCTAGGTATCCATCTGGTGTTAGATTGGGATAAAAGTGAATGAATAAATTACCTGTGTCACATATTTCAAGTTGCTGCTGCCACACATTATACAGCTTGCTTTTTCACCCCCACAACAAAAGAGAGCTATCTTCTGTGTAGCTGTCTGACAACCAGAATATAGTAATATATTTTAAATTGTTTGTCTCAGATGAATATTCATGGTATGCTTCCTTACCCCTACCTCCCAAAACTAGCCACCTGTATACACTTCTGATATGTGATTTTGAGAAAAAAGAAAAAAAAATGTCAGTTATGTATTCCAGCCTGCTACTCCTGCTCTCCTACACAAGCTATAGCAATACTGCGTGCATTATCTCAGAGGTAAGATTGTGTGAAACGTTAAAGAAATAATGACCATACTGTCACTGCCCTACAAATGCCAGAGTGATCTTCTGTACATAGATCTGAGGTTTAATTATGAGGAAAATTAGAGAAATAAAAACCACACTTTCCTCGGTCTCAAAAAACTTATAATGGCCTTCTGGGCACATCTCTGAGTTTTCATGGTGAGCAGAATTTAAGAAATAATAAGCACCATCACCACATAACCTTCTGTGCACACCAATGAGCAAGGCCAGTTGTAGAACAGGTGAGCCCATGGCAGACACTTCTACAACCTGTGGACACTCCCAGGATCTAGATGTTATATGAGGCAGTTTTTGTCTTATTTTTGAAAGATAATTACTTGTAGTGTATGGATTACTATGATTATCCACTGAATCTGGAAAAAGGCATGCTCTTTTAGCACCACTCTGACATCAGAAAGGCTCTTAACAAGCTTGAGTACCTTTTACTACTGATAAGCTCTGGTCACACACTAAAGCATTAACAGCAATCAGCGGTCACCATAAAAGACTAGTGGAAAGCTGTTAAACACTTCATTTGCAGTCTGTCTGAGTGTTTAACAATCTGAAGGAAGTGTTTAACAGCTTCTCACCACTTGTTTCCTTTAACTTTTGAATAAATGGCTACTGGATCATATATCATAGAGGTGCAACATAAGCTTCATTTGTACGTTCCTATAACTTTTTGTGCAGTCATTCCAAATGTAACTCATATTTACATTATATACATTTTGTGTCACATATATGCTTCTATTATGGCAGTAGTCAGATAAACAAAACTGCCCTTTTAGATTAATAAGTGCACCTTTAGCCTTCCACTCACCCAGCCTTCATCAGCTTCTGACATCCCTGATATTAATCGATATAAAATGTTACCCTATTTCACAAGTGTTTTCTCACAATCTCTGTAAACTCTTTTAAAGTTTAAGCTGTTCCAATAAAAACTAATTTTTACTTCATTCTGGCAGAGCCAAGTGTGTTTTGCTAAAGCATCCAATAAAATAAAATAAAAAAAATATGTTTCTTCATACATGGGAACTTCAGTCATTTTTCATTTGTGTTCTTTTTCTTCTATTTAAGAACCCTGTAAAATGCAGATGTTTGTTTTAAAGTGCTGGATCACTAGGCTCTAAATTTACAAGGCTTTGATCATTAATCCAGCTGTACCACCAGCAATGCTTGGAACTGCCTTTCCAGGAACTGTTAAGTAATATAATGTATTTGTTGTGGTTTTAGTGTTGTCCTCTGTGCAACTGTCATTAACAAGCATTTATGACTCATATGTGTTTATTGTCACAGCTGGTACCAGTGAGTAAAATGCTGCAGTGAAGTGCTGTCAGCTGCAAACTGAAGTTCTATTTGTAACATGCTGTCTTGTGCACATTTGTATTTATTTATCTATTCATTGTTGACTAGGTTAGTCCTACTAGGCTAGTAGCCTCTTTTATCCTATTCTTTTTGAAAGGTGCTATGGGATCTTTTATATCCACCTGAGCTACCACCAACTCAAGCAGATGGGCCCTCAGTTTAACATTTCATCCCTAAGATAACAGACTCAGGAGTGCATCACCCCCTTATACGGCACTGCACTGTCAGCAGTTGATCTTCTTGGTGTGAGAAACAAACCCCCAGCCTTCTGCATAAAAGATGGGAATGCTACCTGTTATACCACTGACACTGAAGTATAAAGCCAACCAGTTTTCTATGATGCTGATAAAGTGAACTTGGCAAAATAATATTTTTTTTTCGTGAAACGTGACTAACAATATCCTGGTATACTTATTATAGCTGCATTCCCTATCATTTTCAGTTATGTTATAGTAAGGTGGCAAGGACCATAGCTATGAAACAAGGGAACAGGTAATGGGCATCTATTACTATCAAGGAAAGGAAGGATCCAATCATCTTCTCTGGAGAGCTGGAGGACATACTTTAAATGTAGCACTGAAGGAATCAGATAGATGGCACAATCCCAAAAATTCTGCATAATTCTCCATAAATATACTAATAATTATTTTCCATAGCAAAGCCATGTGTTCTGCAGAATAACAGACCAAATGCATAGCTATGATTTGGTATATCAATGAAACTAAAAGGAGTGCTGAATCAACCCAGATGCTTCAAGAACATAAGTAAGAACTATTAATATCAAATTGGTTGCCACATTTTCAAATACAGAATGGGACATTTTTATGGAAGAGTGAGACTTTGAAGTACACTCTATATTTATGGACTGTACCTTCACTATTTTTCCAAACTAAAAGCTCATTATTTTACAATTTGAGATGTTTGTGGTGTTTCATATAATATCTAGGTGTCTCAAATAGAAAATAATTGTTTTATGCAATTTTTAAAGGAAATTTAGTATTATTTTTACTTACAATTTCAGGATGTTTGCCATTTTTATGTTATCCCCCTGATAGGACATAACTGCCCACATAGGGTCTGCACAGTATAAAGTGGAGCAGGTAGTAACCCTATAAATTCCTTTTCTTGTAAACTAGGGCACATGGCTTGCTGCTCACCAGAACACATGAGGTAATTATGACAGATGAATATTAAAAAGCTGCTAGTTTACTGTATCTCTGTGATAGAGTAAGTAGACACAGCACAAATTAGTTTCTGTGCTCTTTTACAATAAAAATTGAAAACAGAAAGATGTAAACATATAGATTATGAGTTAAAAATAAAAACCTAAACTAAATAGAATGTCTAACTGCTGGATGTGGTACAAGTAATGCATGCAAGTGAAAAGTTGCAAATAGATGCATATCATCCAGTGCAATCATAGCAAGTACATAAAACAGTATACATTGCCATCCTGCCTTTTTACAGTGTTGTTACCCCAGTAAATCATAGGTATTACTATGTCATATTACTCTGCATAGTCTGATGAATATGATGCGTGATTAGGACAGAACAGAGCTCAAGATATACCAATTACTGAAAACTGACCTCTGTGATAATGGTAATCACTACAATTATGATCATTCCAGAGAGCAATGTAAGTATTCTAAATATATAAAATGTGAGTTTATGACAGCACAGCAATAAGCAAAGGAGGGACAAATGAGTACCCCATACAGATTAATAGTACAGAGCTGCTCATTATGCAGCCCAGTTCAATAACCATATGTCTAATCATAATAATAGCAGTGAGACAATGCTAGTCAACATGTATCTGGTATATCACTACAAAGGGAGAACAGACTTAGCAGGTGCTCAGATGTCACTTGCATTTAAAATGATGCCACAACTCTATAAGATAAACATCAGTACAACGGAATGTCAGGCAGATGTTTTCCACAGCTTAACATCAGAGTGAAAGTAAATATTTTGTTTTGTAATAGGCAGAAAATACTCAGTATAAACATGTGCAAGGCAATAATGTGCTACAACAGTAAATAACATAAAGGGGGTAGAGGCATTGATCATCAACAGAGGGTAAAAATAAATAAATAAATACATACATAAGAAATGCTGCTCTGGGCCACTATTAACAGAAAATACTGGAACAGACAGGTGATGTGATACATTCTGTTATCATTCTGTTATACCAACATAGCTTTTACAGTCACTCCAACTTTTGGACTATTAGAGGAGTCCCTTTTTCAAGAGTTAATATATTACTGATGCTAGAAACAGTGCTTTAATACCCATTTTACCAGAACTCAAAAGGTCCCTTATAGTCAATGCAGATGAAATTATGTATTCCTGTTTCCTTTTATGAGCACACATTGGTGTTAATGCACTGTGTCTAGCATCATTAGCATATTAACTCCTAACAAACAGCATCTTTTAATCTGAAAACTTGAGTAACTGTAAAACCTATGTTAGTCCAATATTATGTATCACATTAACTCTATGTTCCAGTGTCAGCTTCTGTAACTTTAGGAATGTAGCACCATGTACATATGTACTCTGAGGGTTACAAAACTACCATACACTGTGAACAAAAAGTATTTAAAAGCATCTCAGAACCAGATGTAAAAACAGCTAACAAGCCAAAGAACAAATCTGACCTCCCATTGAATAATGAGTTTCTTGAGAGAGGTAAATGGCTGGCAGATTTCAGTCCTACAAAAATGAATGGGTATGAAACAGTAGCCAACAAACATGAGCCGAATGAGCATCCAACTTCCTACAAATAGGTAAGTGGATAATGTCACTAAAAACTTGACATTAATGGTTACCAAACACCCACTCTAGGGGTATAAATCTACACACACAAATAAACAAAACTCACTGGAGAGAAATCTGAAATCAGCCGTTCTCCAGTTAAGGTTAAAAAAAAATTCAGTACTCTAGGTCACAGAATGTTAAAGACTAAGATGGCCATGCTAATGAATAATGCAGACAATTCAGTGATTTGAGTTTAAGGGTTCTGTGCATGCAGGACCCCAGTGCTGTTAATCTCAACCTTTCCATGACCCCATGGCAGTTACTTTCTGTACATGAGTGCTTGAAAATTTCAACACTCTCCAGTAACAGGACTTTTAATTTAATTTTTACTGTTAAATTCATCTTTACCAGCTGTTTTTGAGTAAGTCTAGACACAGAAAAACTCTGGTATAGTATACCTCACAAAACCTGTTAAGTCGCAGTTACTGCCATGTTTCATTGCATTTAACTAGCCTGAGACATAAAACCTGATTTCAGCTAATAATAACCATTTATGAAAGGTAATTTCCTACAACTGACTTTGCAGTTTAACTATCACAGAGTAGATTATCCTGAAATCTCTAAGAAGAATAGTCTTCATAGCATTCTAGAATTAACATCAATACAATGTATATGCACGTGTCTGCCTTATTTCTAAAGGTTCTTTATGCAAGTATGACTTTAAAGCTCCTTTCAGGTACTCAAAACTAGATTGCTCATTGCAACTTTGCCCTTACTTGCTGCTGAATAGTTTGCCTTTTTTATTTGCTCTCTCACAATTGAAGTGTCTTGGGAGATAGTGACGTAATGTATTTTACATTTCAAAGGATTTGTTGTTTTTTTCTCTTAGATGGATAGACCTTCACTGATGTTACACATTAGTCCTAGGCTCTGTCTCCGAAATCATTCCAGTTTGCCTTGCAAGCACAAATGAGCATTAAGGCATTGAGTCTGACATCATCTTTAATGATAAGCACATTGAATTTCCATACAAACAATTCTGAACATTTCCATAAGCTTCACAGAAACAGCCTATTAATGAAAAAAAAGTTAAACTTTGTAACATTCACCACTTTCAAGCACAATTGTGATAACAGGGGTCTAAACCCAAATATTAATATATGCACAGGAAAACCTGGGCATCATGATTGACTGTTCACTCCAGAAAGCCATCTGATCCAATGAATCCTAAGCAGTGATAAAGACCAGCCAGTCCAGAACATTCTTTTCAACAACCATTTTGGTTTTCTCCAGTGCTGCATTCCATACCTCTCACACTGGGTGCACTGCTACTCCTTTAGCTTGGCCCAGGAAAGAGGGGGGGATAAAATATGGGAAGAGTTAAGTAACCATTCCCAAGTTCTGCCTGAACCTACAGTGTATCAGCACATGGTATGTAACCCAGTAACCAACCTATGTGAGCCCATGACTGTTTCACCCAGGGAGAAGAGAAAGGGATACTCTCAGATTCAATGCCAATGAAGAAGTCAGTGACTTGGAGTCCGCACTTAAATTCCTCCCCAATTACTCCCTCCTTACACTTACCTCACTTCCTGTTTATTCTACATCACTATTCTCATTCTGCTCAACATCCCTCCCCATTCTTAAAAAGTACTTTCTAAGCCAAAGATATGACAAGGGCAGGGACAAGGAAGTGTACACACAAGCTATCTTTGTCCCCAGGCCTCTGTCCCCTGTATATACAATAAAATGACATCACACCAGGTTGTTTTACAACCAAGCTTTATTGCAACATTGACCAAATCATATGAAAAATGCAGCTTTTAATATGAAGCACATTTAATCTTCCATGCAAATGATTCTTAACATTTCCTTGAGCTTCATTTGAACATCCCATTCAGCTTCATAACACCCAATTAAGCTTCATAACATCTGTCACATTCAAGCACACTAGTGATAACAGAGGACTAAACTTCAACCTTCAAATTCTTTACATGCACAGGAAAATCTAGGAAGCATGAGTGACTGCTGACCCCAGAAAACCATCTGATCCATTGTACCATAAGTAGTGTTAAAGACAGCTTACCCCATAACATTCCATTAAACAACCATTTTGTTCATCTCCAGTGCAGTGTTCCATAATGTTCACTTTGAGTGCCCTGATGCTCATTTAGCCTGACCTGGGAAAGAGTGGGGAATAAAAAGGGGGAACAGCTAAGTACCCACAAAGCAGCCTGTTTTCCCTTTTCCTGATCAGAACATGATTGACAAGCTTAGACATCCGCTGGTTCTCTCTTTAGGATTGAAGAGCTTCTAAACCCTTCCAGAGAAGAGGATAAAAGAGGAATCAGTAAACAGATCCAACCTACTTAAGATGAACCCTATCCTCCATGTACCATAGGGATCCACATCTGTAAAAGCCATTGATCCAACATTATATTTCCAGCAATGATGTTGCCCTGTCTAATCCATGATTAACAGACTGATAAGATGCCACTATAACTATGGATTAATGGCCTCTTACTATACCATTCTAGGAAGTAAAGAACAAATAATAAGTGTGTATGAATATTGCTGGTGAAGGCCAATG
Organism: Protopterus annectens; assembly: GCF_019279795.1. Lineage (NCBI taxonomy): Eukaryota > Metazoa > Chordata > Ceratodontiformes > Protopteridae > Protopterus > Protopterus annectens. Next base: position 612,422,480 of record NC_056730.1, on the reverse strand, counting down.
AAATCCCATATGAGCCTGTACAGCAACCTACACTTCAGGACTTACCCATGAACATTGCCTTCCAAACAGATTGGAAATATATTCGACTGACATATTTCATCATCCATCTCATCAAGAACTTTGAACAAAATGTTACCAGAGTATTATTCTGCTCTCCTTCCCAATAACTTTCCAGTCCATAGAATAGAGACCCAGACATGCTCCTCCCTATGTGACAAAGGGAGATTTGATGACTACCTATCAAACCTCTTAATCATCTCAATAGACTGACCCTCTTTTGCTAACACAGATGCCCTGCCAATCTGAAAAGAGTGAGATGAATATTAGTCTCCAAGCCAACATTGGCTTACCTTTTCCTGTCTGATCACAAGGTCAAAACTCCTGTATCCCTCATCACCAAGCAGGTAATGCAAACACCAAGTGACTGGACTTCATCAGTTGGAAAGTATGCTACCTCATGACCCAACCAACCACAGATAGAATAAACTTCGGGTCTTATCAAGTGCCACTTACTGCTCCCTACCTAAATGACCAAACATTGATCTACTGACCTATATCTCATGCAACTGAACTGTTTTTTTTTTTTTTTCTGGAAACACACTGCAGTCTCCTTTATTTTACCTTCTCCTTCCCTTTCATGTGGCAAGGTCTTCTGGATAGTGCTTTGATGGGGTTGCCTGCTTCCTTCTCTTTATGAATGCATCTTGACTATGATTTGCACATGACTCCCAGCAACTTCTCATGAAGGCCCTTTGCTAATGAAGTGATGTCACTCACTTGTTGCTTGAACTCTTCTAAATTAGCCATACTATAAATAAAGGAAAACCATTCATTAGAAGGCAAGCCAAATGCAATAACCAGCCAACAGTTATCTAACCCTACTCCCTTTCATACTCAACTTCCTAATACTACCTGCCTGCATAAAATATGGTCATTGCCAATCTAGCATGAATACCTAAGATATGAAGCTTGGATACCAACCAAATGGTCTTAGCAGCATATGGCTGAATAAAAATTCTGCAACCACTGCACTAAATAACAAGTGTTACATCCTGGAATTGCCTACTACACTACAATAGGTTCATAGGTTCATAGGCGATTACTAGGCTAATGGTCCAAGAGCCCTTACAAGCCTAGCCATATTTAACCTGAGTTTCCCAATTTTTAATAGCTATGTATATGAAATTCACAGAGGTATGAGCTTGCGCTATGGTATCTAATACCAGCTGCCTCTGTCCATGAGAGTCTTGGGCCCCACCCAAAGAGTAAATTTATGATTACCCATCCATTGATCTAGGTCGCACTTGAAGAGGGTCAGGGAAGGGCTTTGCTTCGCATGAATGAGAAGCTTGTTCCAGAGACAGTGTAGTCTCTGACAGACATATCTATCTCTCCAACATGATTTATTTATGTCAGAGGCTAGGTTAAGATCCCTTGAATGAGCGGCCCTCATGCAGTTTGATTTACAAATGTGTAACATTTCCATCAGGGCTGGATTGGAGACTGCCGTGTAGACCAAACACAGGTTGTCCCCTAATAGTCTGTAGGAGATAGAATACAATGAAAGGACTTTCAATCTTTCTGCATATGACTTATTTTTTTATACCTTGTATCTTGCTAATGAGAAACTCCTGAAGTTGCTTCAGCTGTTGCAGATGTTTGGTGAGGTACATGCAGAAACATACATTGTACTCAATTATTGGTCTGATAACAGCTGAGTACAATGGAGTTATAATGTCCTTTGATCTGGATGCCATGCCCATCTTATGAGTTGTGCCATGTGGAAGATATTCTCACCACTGTGGACACATGGCGGTTGAAGTTCAGATTGCATCAACCTGAGTACCGAGATTACATAACACTGTACTCCGGTGAGGGGGCTGTCTATATTGTAATTAGCTGGGGTATTTGCTTTCCCAAAGGGAATAATTATGCATTTTTTGCATTTGGTTTGAATCTACAGCACTGGCAGCAATCATTTGTTTGCTTTAATCCTTTCTGCAGTATATCAGTATTGTTTGGGGATTCAGTAATTGCCCCCACTTGCAGTCATTTGAGAACTTGGTCAGCTAAAGTCCCTCTATATATGTCTTGACATCTGAGAAATGAATACTGAACAGGAGAGGACCAAGTACAGAACCCTGTGGTATGCCTCTGGTGACTGGCCTCTTGCTAGAGGTGAATTCACCCACTTTGACAGTATTTGACCTGTCAGTGAGCCATTTGGCTACCCACCTCTTGACTTAGGGGTTTATGCCCAGTTGAGAGAGTTTTTCTATAATACCTGAGTGGAGAATTGTGTCAATTGGTTTGGCCAGGTCGAGGTTGGTGGTATGCAGTCTTTCCCTCCTCCATGGCTTTGCTGACCTTTTCAAAGAAGTCAACCAGATTTAACAGACATGATCTACCCTTAAGGAATCTGAACTGGGTTTGGTTCAGCATCTGCAGACTACCTATGTCCTTGTTGATAAGGTCTATGTTGATTCTTTCCATGCGCTTACAGATGAGGTTAGACAGGCTTATGGGTCTATGATTCATTGGGTCAGTTGATGGTCCGCCTTGTGCAGAGGTGTGACTGTTGCTGTCCTCTATTCTGCAGAAACATAGCCTGTCTGGAAGCTGTGGTTAAGTAGGAATCCAAATTGGTCTGCTAGGTCATGTTTTAAGTTATTTAAAAAGCAACCTGGGATGCTGTCAGGGCCTATTAATGCTGTGTTTTTAGCTTTAGAGAATGCAGAGGTCACCTGGTCTCTTGAGATAATAGACTGAGGAATGGTGGCAGGTATACTTTGGGGGATGACCGGTGGGGATGGGGGGGTGAAGTTTCATCCAGATCTGTCAGCTAACAGGTTGACTATTTCCTCCAGTTATGTATGGGTGGTACCATCTACAATCAGCTCTGCAAATAGCTGCATATTCCCCTTAAGATTTCAGACATAGTTAAAAAAATACTTTGTGATTTGCCTTGGCTAGGGTGGCTATTTTTTATGAATTGACCAGATCTCTGATTTATTTGTTTAGACTAATGAGGGATTTCTTCTTCTGTTGAGCCTATTCCTACATGTTTTTGGACATTAGTTTCCTTCTTTTGTTGTATAGCCTATTTATACCAGGGTTCCATAAGGGAAGTTTGTTTTTCTGGCAAGACTTGTGTTTAATCTGGTCCAGTACTGCTAATTCTATGCAACTGCTTAAGTGGCTATACAGGGTACAGGGTACACCTCTACAAATTCTGTGTTTTCTGGGCTCGGGGGACCTATGAAATTTCTTATGCCATCACTTAATAGGAGATAATTTGTCTTTTGAGCTTAATGGGGTATCTGGTCTTATATTTATTTCAAAGGAGATTATGGTCCAGTCTTACCAAACATGACATTACGGGCTCACTATGAAAGACTGAAAACCCACAAGACCGACGCCCGTAATCCCAAGACCAAATACTCGAAAGATGAGAAGACAGACGGACCACAAGCGTGAAATTCAAAATCACGAACGATCAGTACACATACAGTACACACATACACATACACACAGTGCCCCCCCAAACGCAAACAAATAATCCTACACTATAGTTAAGCAGGGGGGCAAGCACCCCTGCAGCCCCATGTGGGGCCCCCACACCCCCACTTTAATATTTTAACTCTAAGATCGTACAAACACACAAACAAGGCAAAATCACACCCACACATTACAGTCTCTCATACACACACCACAGTCACAACACACACTAACACACACTAAAGCCCATCACAAACACACTTACACATAGATACTTACCAGAACCGCAACACCAGAAGCGCTAACTCAATATCCCTTAACATTGGGATTTTGAATTTTGCGCTTCTGGTCTTTCGGTATTGTGGGGTATCGGGCTTCTTGTCTTGGTAATTTGGGCGTCGGGATTCTGAACGTTCAGTATTTCGTAGGGGACCTGATATTACACAGGGGGGGGGTACAATGCTCCCCATGTTAGTGAATACTATGTCCAGGATATTTGAGCCCCTAGTGGGAATGTTGACCAGCTGTTCCAGAACATTTGCATTGACAAAGTCCAAGAACCTCTGAGTCTGCATGTTAGTGGTCATGTATGTTCCCCAGTCAATGGTAGAATAATTAATCACCCATGTAAAAGGTATTGGGCTGCATGGGGAGTGACTCCAGTAAGTTCAGGTATGTGAATATATATGTTTTTTTTCCTTTTCATGGTGGGGGGGATCTGTAGCTAGCAATGATGTGTTATGGGATTTTGCCTGTTGTTAGTTGAACATAGAGTAACTCTAGCGAGTCGTACTGTTTGGACAGTCTTAAGGTGAAGTTATCCTTTATGAAGATGGATACACCTCTTTTCTTTGGTTGTTTCCTGCTCAGTTGGTGGTATGAAGATACAGAAGGCATTGTAGCCTTGAACAGCCAAAGTGTTTTCTATGGCTTTGAGCCATGTCTCAGTGACTGCACAGATGTCAGCATTTTCCAAAGTGAGGAGTGCTTCTAGGGAGTGCAGTTTCTTGTTTAGATTCCTGGCATTGAGCAGCAGTACCTTGAGATTGTCAAGAGACGATTTTGTTACATTGGGATGTTTGTTACTTTGACACTGCCTAAAAAAGGCACTATAGGGAAGGCTAAAGCCTTTGCTAGTATCTGAAAGTCTATGACCTCCCAAGCTTACAAATACTGGATCCCCTTGGACTGACACCAAAAGTTAAGCCAGCTGTTAAAGTCAATCATTTTTTGTTTGCATTGTGGTATCATCCTTGGAGAAGGTAGAATGCTGTTTAAGGATAGGTTCATACCTGCCAGTGGCACATAATCTGAGAGCTCAGTCATGTCTGTTTTCACATAGTCCAGAGAGGTACTTCTCAGGTCATTCATGCCCACATGAACAATGACAAAGTCATACTTGTACTTGTGGCAGAGTGACTTGATTGCTTGTGTGATCTGATGGATCCTGGCACCTGACAGGCAGCTAACCATAACCTTCTACTTATCCATCCTGGAGAGAAAGACATCCGATTGTCTCACTATGGAGTTGGGTTTTCTGGTGTTTTGCCTTATGGGGTTGTTTGCTGAAACACTGGTGTGTGCAAAGATAAACTCACCGCCAGACTGGCCAAATAGTATGATGCATAGCAGACACTCAAGGCGCATCTTACAGTAGGGAAAATACCTTTCCAAGTCATAGTCAGCTATAGGCCCCCATCCATGGATCAAGATATCCACTCCACTTATGTGAATCTACTCAAATCTATCAACATTCAACTTCTCACCCTGATCCTGGGTGACTTTAATTGCCAAGCCATTGACTAGAAGAACTATTCTTGCCAAAACCCACTTGCCCAGAGATTCCTTGACTTCATCAACTCTAATGCCTTGAACCAGCTGGTTATCACCCCCACAAGGGTAAAAACATCTTGGACCTGTTACTGACCATCATGAGTGATTGCTGTAGCACCCCTACAGTGACATCTTCCCTGGTAAAATCCGAACACAAAGCAGTCACTTTCGAAATTACCATCACCCCTGACCCCCCCACTCCTAGCTGTGATCCATCAAAAAACATCCAAAGCTGACTATAACCTCCTGCAACCAGGTATAAGCAGCTTCATAGTTCCTCCCTTCTCTCTGGGAACTATCACTTATACAGAAACCTACACAAAGGTTCTTTACAAGCACCTATATAGTGACTTGGACTCAGCAATATCAGACAGGACCAAAACATGCTCTTTTAGGAAGAACAAACCAGCCTGGTAGGCTTCTGCCATAAACAGACTCTATAATAAAAGAAAAACACTACTCTTCAGGAGTAAGAAGGAACAGGTCCAACACTGGAAGCAATCTCTTCTTAGCCTGAATAAAAAATTAAGGGCCCTTGTGAGATCTTCTAAAACTAACTATGAGTCCAAATTGGCCTCCTTTCAAAAGACAGTCACAAGGACTTCATCAGTTACATCCAAAACCTCAAAGGCAAGACCCTGATCTGTACAGAACTAGTAGTCAATGGAACCAAACACCTGCTTCACTTACAACACTACTGGGTACCTTATTCAATCATAGGTTAAGCACTGGATTCATCCCAGCCAAATGGAGGATGGCTACTGTCATCCCACTGCATAAAGGTGGTGCATTCACTGACCCAGGAAACTATAAGCCCATTAGCCTGACTAGCCTGATCTGTAAAGCCATGGAAAGTATTATCATGGATCTTATAAACAAAGACATTGGCAATCTCCAGACACTTGACCCTAATCAGTTTGGATTCTTCAAAGGGAGATCATGCCTGTTAAACCTGGTGGACTTCTTCAAAACAGTCACAAGGGCCCTGGATATGGGAAAAAGGTGCATATTGCCTACCTAGACTTGGCAAATGCTTTTGACCCCATTCCCCACTTTGGTATCATAGACAAACTCACACAGTTAGATATAAACTCATACGTCATTAGATGGGTAGCCAACTGGCTTACTGACAGAACCACAAGGCAAATAGGGGATTCTACCTCAAAGAGAAGATATATAACTAGCAGTGTACCTCAGGGATCAGTCCTGGGGCCTCTGCTTTTTGGAATCTACTTCTCTGAAGTGCAGGCTAAAACCAAAAGCCTGTGACTGACCATAATTTCAGATGACTGCAAACTGGGAGCTGTCATAAATTCCCCAAATGATGTGAACATTCTCCAGGAGGGACTCACCCTAACAAATGATTGGTGGCAAAAACATGTCTCAAACTCAATGCAAAAAAGTGCATCATTATCCTCTTTGGCGACAAGGATGTTCCCACAAAATACCACATCAACAACTCCATCCTAAGCACACAACCAGTAGTGACAGATTTGGGTACCCAGTTTGATAGCAACCTAACATTTGACCACCATGTGCCCTCTGTAATATGAAGATCATTCTACATGGCCCACCTTATAAGTAAGGACATTGCATCTAGGAATAAAGAAGTCATAACCTCCCTGTGCTCATCCCTTATCAGGCCAATAATCGAGTATTATCCCCCTTTGGCATGTATTGTGCTAAGTACCTACAGCATCTGGAAAGACTACAGAGGTTCCTGACCAGGAACATTCAGGGTCTCAAACACCTGTCCTATGCAGATAGGTTAAAGTCCCTGTTGCTCTACTCTGTTTCAAACAGACTGCTTGGGGCGACCTCTTTCTGGCATATAAAGCTATCTCTGACCCCTCCTTAATGGAAATGCTATGTATCCGTAAATCAAACAACAAACATGTAACTCACACTATAGAGCTAAACTTGGCCTGCGATATCAATAGAACTTGCTAGCGGAACAGATTTGTGTCCCAGAGGCTCCCCCTTCTGTGGAATAGCCTCCCTCTTCACATTAAATTTAGCACCTCAATGTCCCTTTTTAAACATAACCTGGAAGATTGGATGGGGAACAGGAAATTCATCCCAGGGATCCAACCAGTGTCCCTGCTAGACAGGGGCAACAGATGCTGGCTTTGTAAACAAGGGTATAACATTTGGCTAGGTTTATAAGTGCCCCAGGGCCAGTAGTCTAGTAACCTCCTATGATCATATGATCCTATGTGGGTTTATGTATCAAATCCTTACTTAGTGTGGGAAGTAATGCGTGTAAGCTGACAACCTGTTTGGCATTTGATTTGTTTGTATGGGAGACTCTTACATTCATTTTCATAGTATAACTATGCCTATCACATATAGTATTTGTTTGCTTCAGGATTAAGTGGTGGTCAGTATACATAAGATAATTTCTACATTGCCTCATGATGCCCATGTCCATCAAGCTGGCTACTGAGATGGTAGAAAACTGCCCATCCATGATATCAGGTTCTTACTGTGGGTTTTATCAGGGAAAGGAATAGGTTGATTAGACTGGACAATGTTGGTAGCACAAAGACTATGAGTGGGAACTATACTTTGTGTAGTCTAAGTTTAACCAACAGAGGGATGCTGCTCGGCATGCAACATAGTTGTTCCTATAGCAGCAGGGGGTTGGCTATGGTTTTAGTGATAGTTATTCTAGTGAAGATTTATCTTCAAGGCATTTTTTTATACAGGGCCCTGATAAGCTGCAGCTGTGCAGAGAGTAGCTTCATGCAAAAATGTGAGACTTATAGACAGGCAAAAAGGAACAGATTTTAATTATGTATTTTTTTTTATTTTACATTTATTTACCAGGAGAGTCCGACTGGGCAAGATGCCCATTTTCAGCAGAGGCCCAGGTAGAAAAGCTCAATACAGTACTAAAGTTAACAATACAGAAAACATCCATATAAAATATACATGAACAATTATGCATAAGAAATTTGAGGAGATCATATTTAAAAGGAAATAATTGTTATATCCATTAAGAAACAACTGCAAGTTCAAGTGAAAAACAATTAATGAATACACATGGCAAGTAGCTGTAATACAATACCTTGGATTGGAAGCAGTAGGTATTACATACAAAATCTGTACAGGAATAAGTATTTGGTAAAATGCAAATGTAAATGTAGGCAGTTTATGTGTTTTTAACATACAGCAATCTGTGTGAGGTAGTTTATGAGTTTCTAACATACAGCAAACCTGTGAGATGAAAATACAGCAGAAGAGGTTGATGGATAGTGCATCCTTTGAAAGTTCTGCCTTTAGAATAGGATATGTGTGCGCTGCATTTGAGGAGAGGAGGGTTATAGTATAGGAATGCCTAAGTTATGTTAGTGGGGTGTGTATATGGAGTAAGGCATAATATTTGATTTGTTAGGAGGTTATCCTGAGTCTGTGCAGGTACATTTTAGGCTAACTACCAATCAGGAAAGCACACAATAAGCCTCCCACCAGCAATTCCCAACTCAGATAGATTTTAAACCAGCACACATTTGCCACAAGAGTGAAAAAAAATCTTTTTAATATAAAATGACTGGTATGGAGCCCAGGTCTACGAAGGCCATAGAAGATATAACAGTCCTGACGATCTGATACAGTGTAATAAATACTTAAAGCAGCAGTAGAAAAGTACATTTATTTTTTTATTTAAAGTGCAGCAAAGTGCACTTTAAATAAAAGCTTTAGCCTAGACAGCAAAGTATGTTATGTTTTGCAGATTACTGTATCATATGTTTTGTTTGAAAGTTGCATTAATCAGTTATGTATTTCAAACACCTAACTGCTGTAAGAAATGGCATAAACAACTGGAATAGTACACAAATAAACATTCTATGTATCCAGTAAGCTAATAAAATGCTATCATGATTATCAATAGAATTGCAAAATAATACTTATTTTTGTCTTTTTAGCTGTAAGCAGATTCACTGGAACTATCTGGCATAGTCAATCCAAGATTCCAGTAAAAACACCAAGAAGGAAAATAAAAAAAACTGGAACTAAGCCAAAGAACAAAGGAACAAGTTTAGCATAGACAACTTTTTATTTTCCGCTTTCATCCAAGACTTCATCAGAATACACTATATTACAGACAGTAAGTTTAAATACAACTATCAACCAATGAAAGACCACAATTAATTATATTAAACCACCATCAATTATTAAAAACCATACTCATTTAAAAAACCTGTTTACATTTTACTTAAGAAAATACACCTTACATTTTTTCAAAAAACATTTAATATTAACAACATCATTCAGTCCGGGTTCTTTGTCTGAATTTAATCTAATTTTCCATAAGGCTTCTTTTTGCTCTAACTCAGTCTTGAAATCGCCACCCCTCAAATCACTAACACCCTGTTCCAAAACAGAAAACAAAAACTTATTATACTTTAGACATTTCAATGTATGCTTATAAAAAGCATTCTTTGAATATTTATTTTTTATGTTGTAATAATGTTCCCTAATTCTAACACATAAGGTCTGCGTAGTCATTCCTGTGTAAAAGGCCGTACAATTCAAACAAAGCCCTATGTAAACTAATCCTTTGCTTTTACAGTTAAAATACCCCAGTACTTTAATAGTATATGTTAAGTGACTCAAATTAACGAATGCCCTTTCTAAAATGAACCTACAAACATTGCAACTGCCACACTTGTGCATTCCCTCTGTTGATATTGGTTATTCCTTCCTTAAATTCTGTTTTATCTCTCTCAAATAATGATTTTAAATTATAATAGTTCATATACACAAACTGTGGGTGGGGACCCACTATCTTGTATAAGTCCTGATTCCCTTCTAATATTTTCCAATTATCTGGCAAAATACTTCTAATAGACTTAGTGTCCAAAGTCATATCCAAATTGCAGAATGCATTATTATCTAAGCTAGAATTTCCATTTCTATTAGTTTTGAAACTTCTAAATGGAACTTCCATTATAGGAGGATAATGAGTTGTTCTACTTAACACCATTCATATTTCTCTTAATTGTTCTTCTTTATATCCCCTAGCTAAAAATAATGATATACTGTAATAAATTCAATTTCTTCTAAAAATTATACTCACATGACTAGCCCTAATAAATTGTCATTTAGGTATATTATTCTTTATGAACTGAGGATGTTGACTCGTATAATGCAAGTAGCTGTTGGTAAAAAATGTTTTATGGTGAATCCAACTCACAATTTTTTGTCCAACAGCATCCCATTCTAAGGTGACATCCAAAAAATGTATTTTTAAACCTACATCCCGCAGTGTAAATTTTAAAAATTCAGACCTAGCATTTCAACATTTAATAAACTCGTTCACTTTTCCTTGATCTCCCTGTATTACAAAAAACAAATCATCTATAAATATTTAAAAATAAAAAGCTTTATGTTGTTTCATAAGTGGTTCTAATGTTGTATAATCCCACCAACCCATAACAATATTGGCAAAAATAGGGTCTGCTTGAGACCCCATAGCAGCCCCTCTGATCTGTCTATAAACATTTTATTAAAAATAAAATAGTTATTGTTTAAAAAAACATCTATCAGATCACAGAAAAAAATGCATTAATTGTTGGAAAATTTGAAAAATGTTACCACAAATTGTCTTACATATTCAATTCCAACATCATGTGGGATGCAAGTAAATAATAACACAACATCTCCAGTGAACCTAATATACTTTTGGGAATCAAAATGAAACACTTGGCTAAAATTTCTAAAATTATTTAAAAAATCCCATGAATCTTTCAAATAAGAATCTATTTTCATAACTAAGGGATTTAACAAGGAATCTACAACTAAGAAAATGCCCTCAATGATATAATAAGGGACACAAACAATGGGTCTAAAAGGAGGGTGTGCAATACTTTTATGGACCTTCGGTATTCCAAATAGGGTCCCCAGTCTAGGTTTTTCTAAATTACAGATATAAATAATTTTATCCAAGTTGCCATTCATTAAATTTTCAAATAAAAAAGAATATATTTTTCTATAACAGGTAAACACCTCATTAATATCAGTTAGTTCATATTCGTTTACATTACTCAACATGGCTTCAATATTATGTATATACATCTCTTGATCCATCAACACCAAGGTACCACCCTTATCATTTTTCATAATTCTGGCATCCTTGTTTTCCTTTAGTTCATTCAAAGCCAACTTCTCATTACTAGTTAAATTGTAATATTTGTTACTTATATTACCTTCCTGTAATAACCCTCTAATTTGTTTCTCAATGTGGTCTCAAAAACTTTTAAAGTATGGACCAAAGATGGGTTATAACAAGAAGGTTTAATAAACTTTCTACTATTAAATTCAACCCCTGGGATTCAGCAAGCAGCCATGCAGGAATAAGTTATTCCTGCACGATTGGGACCATTCCTGTTCAGCACGACAGCACACCATGCATATTTATGAAGGTGTGCTGACATGCTCTAAAATGGACATGGTTCTTTGTATGAGCACAGGGGGTGTGTCTGAGAGCAGGGCTCTCACAATACACACACACACACCCTGCACTCCAGAATTGGCTTTTGGCAATTTAAAATGAGCGAGAACACTCATAACACCCCCAACCCATCAGGATAACAAATCTGGTCAAAGCCATAAGGGAAAATAACCCCTACCAAGCCAAAAGTTGTTAGGATAACACAGGTAGCAAAAGCACATAGCGCACACCTCCCAACCTGTCAGAGTAAGGAATGCGGACAAAGCAAAAAAGGGACAATTGTCCCACAAAGCAGAAAGTTGATAGAATAACAGATTCAGCATTAGCAGGGATATTCTGAAAGGTGCAAATAAAATAACACAACAAATATGTGATGTGAGGTGTCAGTTTAATAAAGTTGTAAAACCCCCGTATAAACACAAGTGCCCATTACAGTATAGTTACACATGAATAAATGTAAAGAAAGCACATTGGGAGATGTCAGGGACTGTAAACAAATTTACAATATGTATTGAATGCTAAATCAATGCCATATAGCAGATAGTGTATAAAATAAAAAATAAGCAATAATAAGCATTACACAGCATTACACAGTTCTGCTTACCATGTGTAAGCAATGTGTAAATATGACTGCTAAGCAATGAGTAGTCCAGCTAAGTGGATTTGCCCATTGGTAAGCAGTGCTGAACCTGTCCCTTTAAGCAATGCCAACCTTAGCTAAGCAGGTTTGCCCATAGCTTAGCTTAGTTCAGCATAATTAAAACCATCCAATCAAGGCATAGGGCAGGAAATCGACCATATTTAAACCCTACAGGCAGGAATACAGCTCATAACTGGTTGCAACTTCCCACTGTAGGCAGTATGGCAGGAGTTGGTGAAGGCATGCACTTCCGTGTGCAGTGCTGGGGCATTCAGGAGTCCAAGGTCATGGTAGGACTCCTGGTACATAACCATGATGAAAGACTGCTGCAGGGCCAGTACCAAGGTTCCCAATATAAATTGGAAGCCTGGGACCATCTCGCCTGTGATCTCACCAGTGCCACTGGCATACCTCAGACTGGTTAGCAGGTCCGGCACCACTATGCTGACTTGAAGTGGAGAAAGAGGGAGCTCTTGGACAAGTGGGTCCAAGAAGCAAGGCAGAGGAGTGATGTCCCAGCAGTGTGTAAGTACTCATACTAATAACTGTTTACTAATGTCCATCCTGTATATATGATGGATATGTATGCCTAAATATTTCTCTGTTTCCCTTACAGCTGCAGCTGAGTTGCTGTGAATGAAGAAGCTCATGCTAGTAGGCTGCAAAGGCTGTGTCGCGAGGCTTGTGAGTAACAATCCTGCTTGTAGTAGTCATACCAAATAAATATAAAGTAGTAGTAAGTCACCTGACAGTATAAAAACTGTGTATGGGTTGTACTGAATAAACCAGACAATATGACAGTAATAGTCCCATACAGGTCATATTTAAATAAAACTGTAACTGCCTGGCAATAAAGCTGTAAATCCTGGACTGGTTGTGTTTACTCTGGTATTGTATGGCTTTGATTGTTGCATTCTCTGAATAGTAATGTTGTGTTAACCACTGTTACTCACACTGTGCTACATAAAAAAAAAATGTCTAGGAATGTCTGTATAAGACTGTTGTATGTACAAGATCAGATTGTACAACCAAGAGAGACTTAGACAGAAAACACTAAAGAGACCAGCAATACCCAAATACCACACTCTGCTGAAACTTAAAATTGTTGCATTTTTAGCAGACACACACATGGTTTGAATCCTGGGAGTGATAGTAAGCTGTATGCATAATCATACCTTTTAACTGTACAGATTTTTTCAGAATGTCCACATAATTGGCTCATATTTTCTGCCTGTTCCTCTGTCCCCCTGGCAAATCACTGGGATGATCTCAGCATTGTAGTCACTAAATAATGACATACATTTGATTTTCAGACCTTAAAACCTTCAGAAAATGTATATTAAAACAAATCCTGTCACTCTAGCAACTCTCCAAGTTTATGAGAAAAATATTCAAAATATGTCCCTATTTGTACCCCATGTTGTCAAGCATTGTCCAGAGTGTGTGCATTAAGAGATTGAGAGGTATGTGCATAATATTAACTCAGAATCTGGGAATACGTGTAGAAACAGTCAGGTAGTGTTAACAAACATTTCCTCCACAGGTCTACCAGGTAAGAGATGTACAAACATGCCACTGCCAAAACCAAGGCCATAGGGTATTGTAATAATACATGTAGTGTAATGATTAGAGCAATGATCATTAAAGTTGTGAGTACTACAAGGATATATAAGTTGTTAATTGACATCTCTCTCCCCCTTACCATATCTGCAACAATAATCTAAATACACAAATCAATGGGTATGTTTACACCAAAGCTACTGTTGGGACATATGTCCTATTGTTCAATAAATATTGAAATGTGTTTCTATTAATGTTCCATGTTGAAATACTATCATTGGTGGCCTGTTGCTAGCAATGTAACCTGCATGCTGTTGTAATGGCCACTGTGGTTCCATAAATGCATGTGTTCTCTTAGCTATGCAACTGTTCCAAATCTGGTGTTTTGGGTTAATGGGAGTATCTATGCATGCTGTTATAACTAATCCTTGATTGTGTTAACTATTACTAACCCACATATGTTTTAAAACTGCAAAGCCATAGCACATTTGGGAAGACCAGTCCCAGAAGACCCACCATTCCCACCTCATCTGGCCATGGCACTGGGCCCCAGCACGTCTGGAACCCACCATGGGACCTTCTTGTCTGCTGATCCTGCACCACCTTTGGATGAAACTGCCTCAGACGATGGGGCTCATCCCCCCTGAGAGCAAGCACAAACAGGATCCTGTCACCCAAAGTCAGATCCAAGGATTGGTGCATAGCAAGTTCTGAAGTGAGTTTGGAGATCTGCTGCACCAGCTTGAGGGCCACGTGGCACATTTAGAGGGTCAGCCTGATGATCATGCTCAGCCCCCAGCACAGCCACCTTCAGGGCCGTGAAGGTGGATTGGTGACTACCCATGGGGGTTCATGGGCTTCCGATTTCCAAACACACCTCCCGATCCAAGGTGTTTACCCCCTACATGTGCCATATATCACCCTTGTATGTTGTCTTGTCTGTCTTCCTACCCAACCTACCTCCCCAAGTATACCTACTATCCTTGCACAACATCCCACTCTCATCTTAAAAAAAAAAGGGCAATCTGTTCCCCAAAAAAAATTTTGCCCCATACATAGCTGTCCATCTCTCACGTGTCCACTGGACACACGTACTCTGGTCTAATTGGCTTCACAACATATTATTGTTGTCCTCAACCCACTCTCAGAGGTTTGAATGTCTAAATCTACCTCCAAATTCAGTATATATGCACAGCTGTTGCTAAAGAAGAAATGGACAGCTATGGGCCTTGCCTACACCCATCCTGCACATCCCTAGCTACTTTCCCTATTGTCTTTCTCTCTACATGCCCCCTTTTTCACCACTTTCCTGTTACCCCCTTTTTTTCTTTTCTTTTAAAGAAATTAGAATGGGAGTAAGCAGGAGTAAGTATTTTTAAGCAGTAGTAAGCTGGTTTAAGACTGTTTGCATGGCAGCAAGCAATGCCTACACAGATTAAGCACTGTCAGGCTAACTGTTTCTAAGCTTATTTAACCAGAAGTTAGCAATGCTTACCGCTGCACAAACCCATGCAAACCCACTTACAACTGCTTAAAAGTGCCTTAATCACTCTGTATCCAACAGCCCTTGTTCTGCCCAGCAACAAAATAATCAGCCCTTGCTAGTGTCAAACCCAGGACCATGCATACCATAGTTATAGTGATTTACCACTAACCCATTTGAGCTGTACCTAAGTGTGATGTTAACTCAAACATATGCAGCACAGTCATTCAACAGCAGGGAAAATGTATTTATACATGTAGATGTATGTACGTATATATATGTAGACATACATGTCTATATATATATATATTCTGGAGCATTTCTCCCCGGGCCTCCACTGAAAACAGGATCTGTGGAACCTAGTTAGACTTTCCCGGTCAACTAATGTTAAATAAAATATATATATATATATATATATATATATATATATATATATATGTGTGTGTGTGTGTGTGTGTGTGTGTGTGTGTGTGTGTGTGTGTGTATTGCATTTGCACATTGGATCCACACTCTGAACTCTCACTGTAAAACATCTGAGCAAAAGGACTGTTAATGGGGGTGAAGGGGCCCAAAATAGTGATCTCTTGCAATCATTACCATTATCCCTTCCTCCACACCTGAATTAATCTGCCTTGCGACACAATACCCAACACTTGCAAGTCTTGAACCCAGGACTCTGCACAACATAGCCACAACAAATTAACAGTAAGCCATCTCAGCTGTAAAATGTCAGGATGATTTCTGTAACATATCATGCAGAACAGTCAGACTTCCATAGGAAATGTACAATGTGGAAACACTAAACATTTCAATGATATATATACACACACACATATATATACATATACATGTATGTATATATATATATATATATATATATATATATATATATATATATATATATATACACACACACACACACACACACACACATACATATACATATAAATATATAAATATATATATATATATATATATATATATATATATATATATATATGAGTATATATAGAGGGTGCACAGCATATCAAACAGCCATTATTCCTACAGTTGCCACCTTTTCAAATGGCCAGTGTCTGATTCTTTCCTACAAATGAGAATTATTGCATGAAACATATACTCACTCACAATGCAAAGGACAGGGCACCACACACAAGGTTGCATACATAGAAATGTTTATTTGTGTACTATTCCAGTTGTTTATGCCATTTCTTATAGCAGTTAGGTGTTTGAAATACATAACTGATTAATGCAACTTTCAAACAAAACATATGCTACAGTAATCTTCAAAACATAACATACTTTGCTGTCTAGGCTAAAGCTTTCAAGTAGTACAACAGTAAAAAACACATTTGCCTTAAAGATAAGAATCAATCAGCACTTAATTAAAGATGTAGTTCAGCAGCCTCCAATTACACTCTATACTCAACCCGAGTGGGAAAAGTATTAGTTGTCACAATGTAAATGTATCTGTTACATAACAACGCTTAACTTAAAATGTCACTATCACACTGACAAACAGAACTGTGTGTAAGACAGTAAGCTCTAGCCAGCCACTGTTCCGATGGTGAAACATATTTAAAATGTACAGCCATATACCTTAATGTTTCTTATTAGTGATATCCCTCACATGTTGTAACAGCCTAGATTAAAAACATTTAATAACCCTCCCCCATAAAATGTCTTACAAGGGCATATAACAGTGCTCTCCATACACTGACCTCCCGACTGTACAAGGTCACACACACATTTTGTCCAGCTGTTGCTCTCATATATATGGACCCTACTCCACAATTTGTGTGGGAGTCTACAACATCACTGGAATGATAGCAGGAATGCCAGCACTAAACAATGATAGACCATTACCTAACAACCTCTTACTGCATGACATCTGGCCAAAGCCTGGTATATAGGTGGAGGACAGAGGCTAAAACACAGAGCCATATTTGAAATATTGCTGTTATACACTGTGAAAGTTGCTAGTGTTACATGATTGGTTGCAACGCACCCTTACTCAGGAATATGAAGTCAGAAACACAAATGGATTTTGCCATGTACTGATACCAATCAATGGATAGAAGGGCATTGATATATCAGGGACAAGACCTGTGTGGTAAACAAACAAAACATAACAGCCAATTCTCTGGCCATCATGTGGATAGGCCTGCAGTTGAGAGCTATGCAGACAGACTGCATTCCATGCAAAATTAGCATGTACACACAAACCCTGTAAATCTAGCAGTATTCAATGCATATAACAGCAATACTAACACATTGTCCCTAGGTCTGGAACCTTATACAAACATGTAGTTGGCCTGTGTCTGCAAGCCCTGTTGTAAGAGGTATTGCTACCTGCTGTCTGTAACACTGCTGTCACACACAGGAAGGATGTCTTCCATACAGGAAAAGTAAAGAGACAATGCCCACATGATGTAGTCATTTATAGTAGTGGGTTGCTATGACATTGGGTATTGGAAATACTACACAGCTAGCTGCATGCAATTAAGTGGGGAACACCAATTGGTGCAGAGGCCATCACCTGATCAAGAGCATCACCTACAAAAGACATGCTGCAACCTATTCAAACCAGCTCAATCCCTGTAGTGGACAGAGAGAGAGAGAGAGAGAGAGAAAGCAAAAACAAAAATAATACTAAAAAACAAAAATGCTTCTAAAAAAACGAACAAACTAGGAAGACATCCAACTGGTACACAGAAGAGAACACAATAATAAAACAGGTATGTGAAACATGTCAGCATGTAATTGAATGTTGTAATTGGTCTGTAATAATGGGATAGATGATGTTGAAAGATGTATATGTAACATCAAGACTTGCTGTAATTTATTTATTTATTTGCAGTTTTTGGGAACAGATTGCCCTTTTTTTGTTAACGTGAGAGTGGGATGTTGAGAAGGATAGTAGGTATATTTGTAGAGGTAGGTTGTGTCGGAAGACAGACAAGACAGCATACAGGGGCGGTATATGACACTTGTGGGGGGAAACACCTTGAACAGTGAGGGGTGTTTGGAAAATGGAAGTCCATGAGCCTACAAATGGAAACAGTGGGACTGGGATCCCAACCCATGGGCAGTCTCCACTGCACCTTCAAGGCTCTGAAGGTGGCTGTGCTGAGGGCTAAGCAGGAAGGGCAGGCTGACCCTCTAATTGTGCCACGTGGCCCTCAAGCTGACATAGATCTCCCAATTCTCTGCCGAGCTCCCTATGCACCAGACCTCAGACCTGACTTCAGGTGACAGGATCCTGTCTTTGCCCCCTCCCAGGGGGGAAGGAGCCCCATTCCCTGAGGTGGTTCCACCTGAAGGTAGTCCAGGACCAGCAGATGAGGCGGTCCCAGGGTAGGTCTCAGACATGCTGTGGCCCGGTTCCATGGCCAGATGAGGTGGGAGAGGTGGGTCTGCTGGGAATGGCCTTCTCAAACATGCTATTGTGTTGCAGTTTTAGAACATATGTGAGTTAGTAATAGTCAACACAATATTTTTCAAGACCTGTACCCAAACAAACTTTTTTGAAAGATAACAGGTTAAAAGTATGCATTCCATACACAAGTGATGTCGGTAAATATACTGGCATTATTAACAAACATTGGGAGGTCTTAATGACTGAACCTAGCATATCTAATATTGTAGGTCTGAAACCTCAATTTACATTTAGGAACAAAAAGAATTTACAGAGAAGACTCTGTGGAGTTAAAGAATTTATGGGAGAAAAATTGTTGCCCGGCACTAAACCCTGTGGCAAACGTGGGCAATGTAGTTATATAGATACATCTCTGTCATTCAGACATCCAGACACAGATAAGCTTTTTGATATTAGAGCGCATGCTACATGTGCGAGTTCACATGTTGTTTATCTTGCCCATTGTATCACCTGTCAACATTTTTATGTTGGCAAAACTGATCGTACTTTAAGAGTGAGAATAAGGGAACATGTTTACCATATTAAAAAGGGATCCAAAGTTAATGCATTGGCTAAGCATGTTAATAACATGGGTGAATCTCATAAATTTTTGTTTAAAGTACTATCCAAGTCCTTTGAGAGTGATAGAGGTGGGGATGTCAGACTTAGGACTGAAGAAACAGAAGCTAGATGGATAGTGATGTTGAGATCTAATATAGGACATGGTCTCAATGAATGTATACCTTTGAAACCCATATTACATACCAGAGGCTTGAGAAGATGACTTTTTGTATGTATTTTATATAGTAAAATATTCCTTTGATTCCTTATATATATTGTGTAGTACATTTATATATATATTTTTTTATTCATATGAAAGCATTTTATTAAGAATGTACTCATTTATATATGTATTTTACAAGATAGTTTTGCACCTTTAACCTAATTGGAATGTGAACATGTGATTCGTTCTATATATATATATATATATATATAGGTGTGTCCTCCAGTTGATTAATATACACCTGAAGAAGCTATGTGAAAGCGCTTGTGTTTTTGAATAAAGGCCTATTTTTATCAATTTATTCTTCGTTTGGATCTTGGAGTCTTATATTTCGTTTGGATTTTGGAGCCATGTCCCAGTATTTTTCTTCTTTTTAACAATCCAGGATTAGTTATAACAGCATGCATAGATATTCCCATTAACCCAAAACACCAGATTTGGAACAGTTGCATAGCAAACAGAACACATGCATATATGGAACCACAGTGGCCATTACAATGGCATGCAAGTTACATTGATAGCAACAGGCCACCAATGATAGTATTTCAACATGGAACATTACTAGAAACACATTTCAATATTTGTTGAACAATAGGATATATGTCCCAACAGTAGATTTGGTGTAAACATACCTATTGATTTGTGTATTCAGATTATTGTTGCAGATATGGTGGGGGGAGATGTCAATTAACAATTATTATATCCTTGCAGTATGAGGTCCTCTGACCTTTTTTCCTTTTCCAGGTACCATGTCCCCTGAGTGTCTCCCTGTGTATAATCCCCAGGAGAATGATATAATCATAAACTTCATTGTACAACATCACAGAACCCTCTTTGGATGCATGGCTCATCATCTGCAGGAGAGGACTACCGTGTGGAATGAGCTCATCCACAGGGTAAACGATGTTGGCCTGCATAACCTCAGTTATGAGCAGGTGTGACATCATTGCATTGATCTCATCTGCCATGCCTGTCAGAGTGCTGCTGCAGTTAGGAGGAACCAGCTAGCCACAGGTGGGGGGTCATGCCATCCAGCCCCCACTGTGATATGCTGAGGAGCTCCTCACCAGCCTTGGGGCACCTGCCCACCAGCCAAGCCAGGAACCTGGCAATAGCATTGTAGAGGTGGGTGCTACCCAAACAATGGATGAGAAGCATGCAGGTAAGGCCCTAGGGCACACTGGTAGACCACTGTTGCTTATCCATCTTCATCTGTAAAGTATCTTCATGCATATGTCAGATATAGTCTGTTGCTCTAGTATTGTGGGTTTGTACTATTGATGTTCTGGAATGCTGCTCCCACCCTGTACCAATGCCACAGCTGTGGCTACCGACATTACATTTCTCATACAACTATGTAGGTCCTTCTGGTATACAACTGGGGCAGCAGCCTGTAGCTTGTCAGTATGGAGTTGTTTTGTTCAGGTTTGCCAATACACTGGTCATGGTATTTGCCATGCACCCATTTAACACACCTACCCATAATGCATGCTGTACATGTTCACTTATTATTGCTGTTAACTGCACTGCATCACATTGGTCACCATGGTGGCATATCTGAAGGGTATGTAAGAGTTCTGCAGTATACCTAACAACCTGTCAGTTTAAGATGTGTGGACAGAGATGAACATAATGGTGGGACAAATGGCCTACAGTAGGTACATGTCTGAAACATTACCCTTATACAGTGGCTACAACAATATATACAACACTATTACAATGGCAACTGTTACAGATCTACCCAATGGCATATCACAATACCACATTCCACACCTTTTACTACCTATAATGTGATCCTACCATGAGTAATGAATGTGTAATATGGAATCCTATGTTAGGACAACAAATATGGGGAATACATACCATAACAAACACTGGAACCATATGTGTGCACACGCTCCAAATAACATATTGTGGAAGCAGCTGTTGAGATACTGGCAGCATTCACTCTTTTTGAGTACGTACCTTCCATCAAGTGCAGGGCCTCAATGTCACACCAAGTAATGGTCTGCTGTCCAAGAAGTATTTCCATGACATTTGCTCACTCACCTGCAACAGAGGCAGCCGTGGTTGCACACATCTTACAAACCATGGAATGGAGCCCATGTCTGAAAGGTAGCACTCAGAAGTGGGAGACGTAGCCTTACCTCACCATTGCATATACCATGGCAAACAGTGCAGACAATCATGTATGTGACTATGAAGTATGGGACAGCATTAAAGTAGAAAATAAACAGATGCCCATCTAAAACAGATGACAGCACATTGCAAACTGGTCAAAGAGGCTGCCTGGAAACATACAAAAACACATAGGGACTTGCAGAAATGGCTAGCAAGTTCTGCTGGTGCAGTACCTGTCACCTAGACTCTGCATAAGTTTGGCCTATGGGTTAGGGTAATCAGATGGAAGAGTTGTTCCACAGGAAACATCATCCAGGGCTCTCTACATGTAGCATATGCATAACATCAAGTCTCCCAAAGGCATGTGTTGCAATGTTTAATGGTGTACTGAGACCGAGGCTGAAACCTACAGACAGTATTAATAAAGATACATGTGGAGCACAAGCAACACCTCACTCTACCTCAGGCCCACCATCGCCATCTGTACCTTGCTGGTGCCAGTGTACACCTTTAGGTTTGCTGTTCATTAGCAGGAACTAGGCTGGTAGACATGGCATACTGAATATGGAACACTGCAAAATGATACTCAAGTGTGGCCCATAGTTGTCAAGCATCTACAATAAGGCTGAGGATGGGGAGGGGTGTCATCCTGAAACACAACAGTGAACTGAAGCATACATCCAAAGCTCACTAAGAATGGCTGTATCTGACCACAGTCAAGGTAATGAATTATGCCAGACATAACCCTGACTCCACATAAATAGTGAAGGTACTGTGTGACCTCCAAGGACTATGCACATGAGCTGACCTTGCAATCCGGCAGAGTTGGGGGACATTTGTAGGGTGGAGTGACCAAATAATGGCAAGTGAAGATGGGCCATGCTAGTATACCCCTTCCAGGAATAGGGACTGCTGTAGTTCATTTAACAGGTGCTGAACCAAACCATTGTGTTAAGGGTGTGCACACTTATGCAACCCACATATTGTATGCATCACAATCAGCATCTGCACAACTACCACATTTGTTTGATACTGCATTTGATTGCACAGGTCATATGTCACATATCAGGTGTGGGTAATGTTAACATATGCAGTATCATGGCCTCATTGCATATCATGGAAGAAGCTGGCATATCGATAAGGGTGTTACACTCTTCAAAGCCACAGTAAGTTTTGAAGGTTGTCAGTGTAATTGGATTTTATTGTACTACACTGCTGATGATGAGATCTGCAAATCAGAGTTCTGGCATTCACTACTGACATCTGTCCTCATGTTATCCCAGGTATGTGTCAGACAAACACATAGAGGCTCTGAGAAACATAGCAAACATAACTTCCACACATATACACATTCAGCAATGGTGTGTACACTTGTGATGTACGGTGCACAGTACATGCCAGGGTACAGAACAAGTGCACAGCAATACTGTGTGCATGGGTGCAGTGTATTCCAGGGGAAGGGGCATCACCTACTAACACAACTCATGCATCACAGAGATGCATAATGTTGGTAACAAGGATAGAGTATAACTGCAGTGCATGCTGTTGAGTACCATATATCATGCATGTCGACTGTTGGGTAATGAGAGGTCTGTGTAATATGTTTGTGCCACCTCACCTGTAAGTGTGTGTGTGTGTGTGTGTGTGTGTGTGTGTGTGTGTGTGTGTGTGTGTGTGTGTGTGTGTGTGTGTGTGTGTAGAGGTAAGCAATGATGTACAGGTCTTAAATTACTTTTTTTGTTTTTCCCTAACAGGTGGCGAGGTAGGTCAGGGTCCCTCCTGCAGGCAAACTGATGTTACTGTCCATACAGACTCTGGCAATGATGATAGGTATGATGAGGCACAGGTAGGGTTGTCAGGGGCTGAAGCTGTGCCATCAGTTGGCATCCCACTTTTATCCACCCCATACCCGCACACAGTCACAATGCCTATACATACCCCATCACAAGTGGCCATAGATGAGGGACAATTGGAGGGTGGTGGCATGGGACAGGACAGTGTAGTGACTATGGCAAGTGTGTCTGTATGCAGCAGCCATAGCCAGATGACTGGCAAGCTACCACACAGGCAGATGTACAGGGGTGCTCATAGGAGGGATGCTGGCCATCATGTCCCTGGCAGACGTGCCACAGCAGGCATCACCAGACACATGTCTTGGTCTGTCATGGAGGCACAGTTACATATGGAATGTTACACCAGAGTCTGAAGCTCCAGAGGGCTACTCATTCTGCTGTACTTGACAACATCAGTGATCTTGCAGGTGCCCACATTTATTTTGCAGAGGTCGTGGATAGATGGTTGGGTGAGATGGCGGGAATCCTCAACCTTGAAATGTCTGTGTTAGAGCATATGGTGGGAGTATGGCAACTGCCACGTGGATGAGGGTCAGCAACACCAACAGGTGGAGGTCTATGTGGACATGCAGCAAGTCACAGCCATTCCAGTAGTGGCAGTACCAGCACTAGCACTGCAGGGGGAATGCTGTCCACACCAAAACACAGCAGGCCATCTGTATGTGGTCTTGGCTGGTCCCAACAGTGACCTGGATCCAGCGGACATTTGTCATCATCAGGGGAGAGTACCATACCTGGGCTTGTACCTGGTAGTGCCTGTGGAACCCCTGACAGGCACAGTTCTGCTGTCCATGGCCAGACACAGTGAACTGTGTACACCCTGCCATGTACGGTGTGAAGCTGTCAACAAACTTCTATATAGGGCAGCCACATGGCAGAACTGTGTGCATACATACACACACATCACCAACACAATTAGGGCACCTCCATACCTACACACACAACATCTGGACAGCTCAATTGATAATGAAACCCCCTAACACACACACATGATGTTAACCAAATGGCTCAGCCTAGGTCTCTTGCAAACCCACAACACACCCTGTGCATATGATGATACCTATGTCACATCCCTGTCATCCATACCATCGATGCAGAGACATGCTAATATGGTTCTGATGCACAGGGTGAATGTACTAAAGTTTAGCAATGTAAAGCTATGTAACATGTTTCCAGCTGGAAAGTTTAATGCTTACATGTCAGGATGTGTAGCTGTCCAGCCATGATGCATTATAGCTGTTATTAACACTGACTGATTGTGGTCCCCATAATGTATTCATTTTGTATTGTAGGTGTCTATGTGTCAGCAGGATGTTGGTCTGCTGTTGTTTCCTACAAGGGGTATGGTACTTTGGTGGCACATTGACTGTGTCATATCCTGGGTACAGCTGAACACAAGTAACAGGTCTGTATAACAGTTACTGCATGTGCCACATGGCTGATAGGTCTGTGGGGTGTATACAGGTGAGTGCAAGGTGGCTGATGTCAGCAGCTCTTCTACAGTGGACAATGGTAAGTGTACTGAGTGGCACACACCAAATGTTTGTGAATAACACACACAGAGGATTTAGTGTTGATGCAATACACAGAGAATACTGTACACATGGGTGTACTTAATTTTGCAGTGAACTCATTTTAGCCTATGTAATTCCACCATGACAAAATAGGCAAAACATCACATCAGTAAATAATCAGTCTGCCAGTTTAATGTCATTGATGATACTGGCAGGGTATATGTCCTCTTCCCCAATGTAATGCAGTCCTGGAGTTGTTAAACATAGGTGTGCTGGTGTGGATGGCACAGCCCTCCCCTTTGGTGGGTGTGGGGTGGCGTAGAACCACACATAGTGTGATTAACAACTACTTAACCTGTTAACATAAACTGTACAGTATTACAGCAGACTAAATGGGGGGATACACACAACAATAACCCCAATGAGGGTGACTGTGCCCACATCATCTACACCCAACTATATATAACAACTCCAGTATCGCTGTACAGCTGTACAGTGGGGAAAGGGGCATTTACACATCTACTACTAGTTTGATGGAATGAATTTCCACAAGATGATTCCTTTGAAATTTTAGTGTTTGCCAGTCAGTTCTCAGACAAATGACCTCCTGGGACATGTATTTTCTGCAAACTGAAGTAGATCCCTTCACATATACACACTTACTTGGCAACACTGAGAGTAGAAACCCTACCTAGGTACTTATTGCTACTAATGTGTTTGGCCTTAATTGCACACACCACACAGCTTTTAGGATGAGGTGTGCCCTGAGTTTCTTGATAAGTGAAGAATATCACCAGGCCTTGTACAGTATGGTAATGGGGGATGTACTTGGTGTTAATGAACAATACATAGTATGACATGCTGTCATATACACATTGACAAACACATAACAGTCATAAACACATCTGAGAGACCTGGGTTTATCAGTGCTAACTACCTTGTCAGTGAGTCCATTCTGTTACAGAGAATTTGCACATAGCACATGCATCATTGGGTTGGATAGTGTAATCAGTTACCTGTATGGTTGATGGTGATAGTGGTCCTCATACAGTGGACCGTGGGACATGCACTGCGGGTACCATGGTGTAAAGACAGAATACCCAGCACCCACACCCCACATTGGATATTTTACTCACTGAAACCCAGGATAATGCTCTGACATACCCACAATCACACTTTGACCAGGACTGCAATACAACCCCTTGTCTATCTAATCAATACTACTACAGTGATACGCATTTATTATACATGAAACACTGATAGCGGGTGAGGCTTTGTCATGGCTCTCCTAATGTCAGCAACATCACTATCCCTTATAATGTATGGAAAGATGTATTGTATTTGGAGAATGTTGCCTCAGAATGCTGTATCCAACAACTATACACACTTGCACACATACACACACTTACCAGGACTCAGAGGGTAACCCATGCCTATCTGCCCATTTGTACAACAGTGTTATGCTGGTACTGCAAGCTCCAGGTAGCCCATAGGGTGAAGATTGAACAAGGTACATTTAATGTCCATTACAGCAGCAGTCATTTCTAACTATGACAATGGGGGGTGTAGTGGGTGAGAAGGCCCTCAAGGTATTATCAACTACAAGTTTACAAACACACAGATACTGTTATTCTCAGTAATGCACCCTGACACATTTGTCAGTACTGGGCTCCATAGTTGCAGGTCTTCCAAGGTGTGTACCAGGCTAATGTCCATCGAGAGATGAGAAGAGTAAGGGATGTGAGTACATTGGTATCATGCCACCTGATATTTGTCAACAGGCCATCAATCAACTGATGCCACTTGAGTGATCCCCAGGTGACAGTTAAATGCAACATCCAATAATCTGGTTTTCTCTTGCAGAGGGCCAGCGAGGTTCTCTAACTGACATGTATCATAGCCAGTGTCTGGATTGTAGACCTGTAACCAAGCATGTTCTGTTGACTGTGTAGTCTATTTGAGGTATCCATGGCATGTGGTGTATACAAGGTGGGGTTTCCTAGCTGTGGCATTCATAACACAGCTGGGCAGACATGTCAGTGTCAGATTGCCTGTAAGCAGCCAAGATACCTGGCATCTGCACATCTGTACAGAAGACAGACAGAAATCAGCTAGCCAAAAGGTTATGCATTACGATGAATGTTTTGACAGATAGACGTCTGACTGATAGATATGCCATTACTACATGACAGCAGCCTTCAATGACATCTCCTATACACAAAGTAGTCTACAGTTAATATCCACATAGATCAATATTCAGCAGCAAATACTTAATAGCACACAGCTCACACACCAAGAATACAATAGTCAGTACTCAGAGTCCAGCTTTGCATGCAGTGCAGGGATGTATGGTTCCAGTACTACAATCTGCAATCTACTCTTACTTGGGAAAGCACTAACAGTAGTAACATAATGATAAATTAAATGCAAGTGTGACTCATACCGCTCAACTGTCCCTGATTTTGAGTAAAATTTTAACTCTGTCCCTCTTAATCCCTCCTAAAACTAGTGACTTTTGAAGGAAAGGTGGTGAATTACACTTAATGAGTAATGACAATAATTAAGAGTTAGAAACTTCTTTTACTTCAGAAAATGCATACTAATTCATATCCTCTGATTCTGTCAATGTTTCAAGTTAATAGCACTAATATTTTAAAAGTGTCCCTGATTGTCCCTGATTTTTTTCTTGACTTGTCCCTGATTATGTTGAAATTTATCCCCAATTGGTTGAGAGGACTGGTGTGACTGCATATAACCTGGGATGCTTCCCATGTATGAAACACATACAAAGAGAAAAGATTGTTGTATTAGCCATATATACTCAGGTGTCCCATACAGTATACTCACACCCCTTGCTACTGTAATGACAGCACATAGAAGCATGTTATGTACATGGAATTAAATCCACTTATTAAAGATGTCATTACCTTGCTATTTTATCAGACTGGAATGTGATCACTGGTTACCAGGGCTGAGCATTGCTTAAATATAAATGCTAAGCAGATTTGTGCGCTGGTAAGTGAAACCTACACGATGTAAGCACATATTCGTTTAATCGTACATTAGCACTGCTTACCATTGCGCAAACCCACTTAAAGCTGCTCAAAACTGTTTTAACCACTCTGTATCCAACAGTCCTTGTTCTGCCTAGCAACAAAATAAACAGACATTGAACGCATGACTCTGTAGACTATAGTCCCAGCAGTTAACCACTATACCATCAGAGCAGTGAAGATGCTTGTCTTTTTTAAATATATCTTTCAGTACACATATTGAATAGTAGTAAACAACTGCTTTGACTTCTACAATTGTTTAGTACTTGTTAGTGAAAATAGTGTGGAATCAGTATGTTGTTATATCTAAATATACACATATCAGACAAATAAGGTGGGATACATCTGGGAAGGTATATACAACACTCATGTTTACACATAAAGATATGGATATATATATATATATATATATATATATATATATATATATATATATATATATATATATATATATGGTTACATGCTAAATAATCGGGTGATCAAAACATCAAGTATGGTGATATCAAGACCAAAACATTGGGTACACATAATAGCGTAAACCCAGAACATCGGCTTGCATAATGTCGACACCACAGTACTGTATTAGCTGACTAGAAGGAGATCGGACATCCATAACGGTTTTCATCCAAAACGTATATTTCAGTGGTGTTACACCATTAATATACACATCACAACTATCTTCCATCATGGCGGAGGTTGCAAACTTTGTTCCCGGAGTAATTGGCAACTTATACCCGGTCATGAAATCACAAAAGGGCAAGGAAGTACTTTTGGTAGATGGCTATGTCTACAACCTGGAACATAGAGCAGGTATCAATCATTACTGGTGCTGTAAAATGAAGTTAACTAGTAAATGTAAAGGATATGCAGTTACAGA